>NW_007259801.1:606069-736427 GCF_000164805.1 Carlito syrichta
GTGGTAGTGCATGCCTGTAATTCCAGCTACTTGGAAGGCTGAGGTGGAAGGATCGCCGGAGCCCAGCAGGTCGAGGCTGCGGTGGCCAGGAGTGACCACTGCACTCCAGTCTGGGCGACAGAGTGAGACTCCAACTCAAAAAAAAAACAAAACCGAAGTGTATACCCCCAAAATTCTCATTTTGAAATCCTAACCCCCAGTACCTCAGGATGTAACCTTAGGGTGGTCCTAATCCAATGTGACTGGTGTTCTTATAACAAGAGGAGATTTGGAGACAGACACATGCACAGGGAAAATGTCATGTGAAAATGAAGACTGCCATCTACACGCAAGGACAGAAGCTTGGACCAGATTCTTCCTTCACAACCTCAGGAGGACACAACCCTGCCGATACCTTGATTTCTGACTTCCAGCCTCCAGAGCTGTGAGACTGCCCAGTGTGTGATGCTTGGTTGTGGCAGCCCATGATCTGCATACATCTGGGCAGGAGAATGCACCAGAATCCTGCCAACCACTCGGGGATGCATGAGCTAGAAGAGCACGGGAGATAATCTTGCCCCATGGGAATGAGAGCCAGTACGAGCTGCATACATGTGTCCCTTCCATCCTTTAGATGACCAACTCTTTTTTCCTTCTCCTTCTTCTTTTTTGTTTTTAACTTCAATTGCTTTAGCATGCACAGATAGTTTCTGGTTACATGGATGCATTGTATAGTGGCAAAGAAGTCTGGTTTGTAAGGGTACCCACTACTGCCCCACTCTATGCACACTGTACCTGATAGGTGATTTTTCATATGCATAGCATTTTCTATGCCTTTGCAGATCCTTAGTTAGCTTCCACTGATAAGTGAGAACATGGTTGTTGGTATTCTGTTCCTGCATTCATTCGCTTAGGATGATGTTCTCCAATTCCAACGGATGGCCTCTGAGTACATTCCACCGGGCTTTTCCTAGGGTCCCAGCTGGAGGGAAACCCCCTTGTCCATCATAGTAACCACCTTGATGACACCCAGCATTGGTGTTTCTTGTTTCCATGTCCCTGGTTCCCAGTCAACCACTCTTGTTCCTAAGAAGGCTGCCTCAGAAAACTTTGTACATGCAAGCCATGGACTCAGACCCCACTTTCCAGGGTGATACAGGCTGAGATGTGCAGAGCCCTTACAGAAAAGGGAGTGCCACCTTGTGACTTTGTCAGTTTGAGGAGGTGAGGGAAAGGAGACTTTGAGTTAAAGCTGCTGTAGGGTCACATTGACCTCAGGGACATGGTTTGTTGTGCCAGTTTGCCTGGTGATGGACCGTTCTTATATGTCCTGATAGCAGACTGGTACTTCAGAAATAAGGGCCACTTAGGAAGCAGGGACCTGTGCTCATGTAGTCATGTGACTTTGTGGCAGCTCTCTGGATGGTTCTCCATGCTGAGAACACAAAGAAAAGTCCCATTTCAATCTGATGCCTGTGTTGCACCCTTCTGTGGGGTCCTGCCCAGGGAATGAAATGAAGGAGAGTGGGGGGCACTAGTGCAGTTGGGGGTCACTTCGACTTAGGAGTGGGAGAAGGCTTGTCGCATTTTGTGAAGAAATTTGGTATATTCTTAGATTGCTGAAAATGCATTGTTTTGACTCATGTCTGCCAGATTATAAGATACATCATCAATTAAATAGCAGTTTGTTGAGGGCAAAAGAGAAACACTAAGATTAACACACACATAACATTTTTCACTGTAAGAGCCTACACACAACCTCACTGCTTCTTCTGAGCAGCAAAGTTGGAGTCTGGCTTTTTCCTCATAGACTCTAAGGCATCTTCTCAGACACTTCTGGACAATAGCAGTTATTCACAGAATTAAGAACTGCCATTCTGATGGGTTTACCACCTTTAATACGAACTTGGCCTTTTAGGCATTTTAGAGACTGTAGCATAATTCAATATATATGAACAATTACTAGGGTTTCTCCTAAATTTCACATTTGATTAGACTTAAGTTCTCACTTTCCTCCCTTAAGAAAGAAAAGCCACACACAATAAGCAAGGGACAGTTCTTGAGAATAGAGGCAGCTGGAGGGCTTAAGACTCCAGTATTGGCTATGCATTGTGGTGTGACAGGTAACCACAGAGTGGCTTACAGCAACACAGATTTGTCTCACAGTTTCCATGGATCAGAAATCTGGGTGGGGGCAGATGGGTGCTTTGCTTGAGGTCTCATAGACCACAATTATGACATTATATCTGGTGGTCTCATCTGGACTCGGGTCCCCTTTCAAGCTCATTCATGTTGTTGGCAGAATTCAGTTCATTGTGGTTGTAGGACTGAGGTCCCCTATGGCACTTCTAGTGACAGTTCACAGCCAGGCTGTCTCCTGACCTCCAAGCTGGCAAGACAGCTCCCTCTGCATGACACAGTAAAGTCTTACATCAAGTAATGCAGTCATGGGAGTGACTCCCACACCATTTACCATGTAATAGAAGCTAACCAAGGGCCTAACTGATCATCTCATCATATTTGCCTTCCTGTTACATTCAATGGAGAGGATTATACAGGGAGAGGGCACAGAAGGGGAGGAGGGGATCTTGGTGGCCACCCAAGAATTCTGCCAACCGCATTCCACTTCTCCCCTGAAAAGTTCTCCAGGGTGGGACAAAGCTTGGGGTAGGATGTGTGGCCTGCACTGTTCTTGCTGCTGTTTGCACCCTTAGAGTCTTCATGGTGGTGACCCAGACACAGATTAGCCTACGGAGGATACAGGTACCCAGGCCATCTTCCTTCACCTTAGGGTACATCTTGAACATTTCTAGCCCTGGATCATATGACAGCTGTTAGCCAGCATCCCCTGAAGGCAGGAAGTAGAGGATGGAGAGGAAGCGACTTCTATAATCCTAAGTGAGGGTCCCAACCATGCATTTGCTCTAGGCTTTCTTCTTCTGCAACTAAATCCCCACCAGAAACATGAGAGTTGTGGTCATAAACGTCTCTGACTAAGGGCCTGGGACCTGATTCTCTCCCCTTCAGAGACACATTCACAATTACAAGCAGTGACGGCCATGTGAGCAAGTGGCAGAAAAAGAGGTTGTTTTGCACAGCCGCTATGAAAGACAGTCTGGCAATTTCTTACAGAGTAAACATAGTCTTAACATATAATCCAGCAACCGCACCCATAGGTGCTTACCCAGCTGATTCGAAAACATGTCCACACAAAAATCTGCACGTTGATGTTTATAGCAGCGTTAATAATCACCCCAAACTGGAAGCAGCCACAATATCTTTTAATAGGTAAATGGATAAATAAACTAGCACTTCCATATAATGAAGTATTATTCAACAATAAAAAAGGAATGAGTTATTAAGCCTTGCAAAGACATCAGTGAATCTTGACTACATATTACTAAATGAAAGAAGTTGTTCTAAAAAGGAACCGCACTTACGCTCTGCACTCTAGTTGAAAAGTTATTTCCCTCAGGGATATGGCTTAACAAATACGAAGCCTCTACACATATGTATCCTGGAATGGAACAACTAAGTGGATGGCAGGTTGTGGAAGCTGGTTACCCCAGTGTTAGAGAGGGAGTTCACAGACAAACCAGAGGAGGCTAGAAGGACCCATGTGGCCATGGGTCAGTGGAGGAGATATCAGTATGAACTCATGTCTAGTTTAATATAGACACAGATAGATGCATATGGAAGTATTTACATCATACATACATGAGTTAGTGTATGCACTGATATTTCCTCTGTATCAGGAGATTGGGCCTTTGGGAGGCGATTAGACCTAGATCATGAGAGTAGAACCTTCATAAATGGAATTAGTGCCCTTAAGGGAGACCCCAGAGAGTTCCCCCCACCCCTTCTGTTGTGTGAAGAAGCTGCTGGATGGTGTTGTCTATGAGAAAGTAGGTTCTCACTAGACTCCAAATCTGCTGGTGCCTTGATCTTGACCTTCCAGCCTCCAGAACTTCGAGAAATAAATATATGTTGTTTATAAGCCATTCTGTTGTTGTTGCTGTTGTTGTTGTTGTTGCTGTTGCTACGGCAACCCAAACAGATACCTGCTTTGAGGACCAAGCTGAGAATTTAGTGAAAGGGCGTGTGTGACTGGCACACATTGTGTCTACAGTCAGCAGCAGGATTCATTATGATGATTACGTTGCCAGCATTTCAGCCCATGCTACCTCCAGGTCCACCACGTGGCAGACAGCTGATATATGTCATCTCACTTAGAACTGACAACTTCTCTCATTGATCACCGTTTCAGAGAGGTTAAATAATTTTCTCATGATCACTCAGGTAGAAAGTGCTAAGCCTGGCCTTGAAAAATCAGGCACTTGGAGTGGGCAAAGATTTCTTAAACAAGATGTGAACAGAACTAACCGAAAGAGGAAAAGGGGTCAAATTAAACTCCAAATTTAAGAACTTCTACTCATTAAGGGTGACCCTTATTGGGGTGAAAAGGCCAACCGGTCCCTGAAAGAAGACACTCTCAATGCACAGAGCTAACAATCTGGAATATATAAAGTCCTGCAAATCAGTAAGCAAAAGACAAGTGACCCACTTTCAAAAGATGAGGCGAAAGACTTAAACAGGAAGGCCACAAAAATTAAAAATGTGTTCACATTATCGGTTAACTGAAGTCACAACGAGACACTGTGGCACCCCATGGGGTGGTGAAAATGACAAAGGCAAGCCAGAGTGGAACTCCCACACACCAGAACTCCCACACACTGTGGGAGGGAGGATAAGATGGTGCAACCACAGTGGGAACCTCTTCACCCACATGTACCGAGTGAAAAACACACACCCTCCGTGGCCCAGCAACCCACCCTTAGGTCACACCCAAGAGAAGCATGTACACACATCCATGCAGAAGACACACGTGAAGGTGTCCTGGGCAGTTTCTTCACCTTCGTGGTGTATCTAATGAGTTGGCTCAGGCTAGACTCAGTGCTCAGACTCAGTGCTAGAATGTTAGGACACAGGCTAAATGTGACCTTGTCCTCATCCCTCTGAAGCTCATGGTCTAGTGGGAAACAGACAAGGAAACTGGGAATTGTGATGGCCATCCTTGCTTGCTAGGCCCAAAAGCTGAGAGTCAAAGAGAAAGAGCCAGACCCAGACCTGGGAAGCTGCAGGGAGGTGGGGTTCTCCCTACCCGTGGGTAGTGTGGGAGGCTCTTCAGGAAGAGGGAGCTTGGAGGAGGGAGAGGAACCACACAAGGGGGATGGTGGGTGTGGAGGTGAAGGTTAGAGGAAAGTGGAGCTGGTCCACTGGAGCCTTGGAAGAGACACGCCCTATGTTACCAACATCAGGAGCTATCAGCCAGCACAGGGACTTCAGACTTCCTGAGGGAATGGAGTTAGCTAAAAGGCACAAGCAAAAAACACAGAGGGGAAATTTTTTTTGGTGATAGGCTTTGTGGTTTTGCATTTGCCTGGGTTCCAGGCAGCCCATGCCTGTCCAGGGTCACTCCCAGGGACTCGAAAACAGAGTTGAGCTCTAGCAATATCACACTCCAGCTAGGAAACTTCTCCCAGGAAGCGTCTGGAGCGACCTGGCCATGCTGTTCTGGAGTTAGCTGGTACCAGCTCCACAAACTCACCTGTTAGCTTCTCTTCCCAGACCGTGCTCAGCGGCATCGTATCGGTAGCCTGGCATTAGCCATGGGAAGTAGGTTTTATACCACAGAAATTGCCAAATGCCACAGATAAGGGCCTCCCCCAACTTCCCTGTACCCCCTCCAGCTGTTAAACATTTACCAGCGCCCCTGGATCCAGGTGACATCTGTATCACAAGATATCCGTTCACTCCTGTAAGGCAGGCTTCTTACTTGAGCCTACCCCCCAAATATCAGGCCCCACGTGCATAAGTCAGTACGAGGCTGCCCCACGTTAGCCTAGATGAGGGGGCAGTGGACAGAAATGTGGGCCTAGTTCTGCTCTCCAGGGGCCTCCTCAGCCCAACTCCCCAGGGAAACAGGCACAGGGCAGAGCACACAGCTCAGCACTGCTGATTAGGGCTCCCCTACCCATTCCAGCCCCAGGCACCTATCCCTGCACACATGGTCTCCTCCCCCACTGGAATAGAGAGAGGCCATGAGGAGCCGCTTTCCTGCACAAGGGCTGGCGTTCGGTGCCTCCTCTCGTGCTGGATGCTCCTTGGCCATGGTCTTGGGTCTCACCTCCCACTGGTCTATCAGAGAGGGACAGGGAGTAAGGAAGGACAGGGAGAGAGGAAAGTGGAACTGGTCCACTGGAGCCTTGGAAGAGACACGCCCTATGTCACCAATGTCAGGAGCTATCAGCCAGCCCAGGGACTTCATAACTCTGAGGGAATGGAGTTAGCTAAAATGCACAAGCAAAAAACACAGAGGGGAACCTTTTTTTGGTGATAGGCTTTGTCCTCAGCCTGTCCTCGGCCCCAGGTGGGCTCCAAAAGAGAACAAATCCACAAGGAACGGTGACACAAAATAAGCCTCAGAGAAGAAAGAGCCAGAAAAATCTTATTTACCCTTGGGTCTCTGATCCGGCACCTCTGGGCACTCAGCAGAGGTTATTAACATTATTTTGGGTCATAAAGAGTTTGGAGAATCAGAGAAGGTCTTTGTACCTTTCCAGAAAAATTCACAGACTCACGCACCCACACATGCACACACAAATAATTTTTCTTATAAATTCTCATGATTTTTAGGGTTCATGGTCCCCTCGCCAAAATCAAAGGTTCATGGAACCATATTCAAAAGCCCTGCCTCAGCATCTGCCTCTGACAGTGAAGAATAAATGACCAAAAAGATAAAATTAGATGAATACCTCATTGCAAACACAAAAATAATTTCCAGATGGATGAAAGACCTAAATGAGAAATGCAAAACTGTGAGATGTTTAAAAAAGCACAGGAGAATGTTGTTATTGCGGTTTGGTAGGGGCAAGACAATTAAACACACACACACACACACACACACACATACACACACACACATCAAAAACTAAATAACCCAAAGAGAAGTGGACAGAGGACGGGTACAGGCAAGTTGCAGGTGAGGAAACGCAGGTGACCTGTAGAGCTGCAAGCAGGTGCCAGTCCAAGCTGGCGATCAGAAAAGAGCCAAGGAAAGCCACCCTGGTCTGCCATTTCACATCCATCAGCTGACAAGCACCAAGAGGCCTGATCATGCCAGATGTTGGCCAGACAATGGAGACACAGGTAATCTCACACATTGCCGGTGGGTGGGCAAATTGCCAGAACCACTCTGAAGAGCAATTTGGCAATCCCTACAAAAGTTGAAATGGCTCCTGCTCTCTTGACGACCCGGCAATTCCACTTCTAGGTGATTCCCCACAGCTATTTTTATACATACTCCCATGTTCAAGATTGCTCATCAAGTATTATCTGTAATAGCAAAAATGTCAACAACAAAAAATGGACTCTGATTGGGGAAGTGGATGAAAGTCTTGCTTTTCATACAATGGAACTCAACAATAGCTGAAACGAGTAAACTGGAGGGGCATATATCTGCTTGGATAACATAATATTGAGTGAAAAAGAAAAAAAAACGAGTGACAAAAGGAGACACACAGACCAAACCACATGTATAATTATTTTAATGCACAAAATAATACTATGCATTATTCATGAACAGACACTGCCTTCAGGGCAGCCTTTGCCTGGGAGGAGAAAGAAAGGTGGAAACAAGAAGGAGGCTTTGCTTCTATCTGTAAGGTGATCTTCCTTTTGCCATTTTGAGAGAGACTGAATAAAAGTATGGTTAACTGCTAACACCTGTTTGTTTGGGGCAGGATTTATATACGTGTCAATTACATTATATTTTGTGCTTTTCTGTATGATGGAAGTTTTTCACATTTAAAAAAAAAATCTTTGAAAACTGTGATTATTAATCACAGACGCTCTCACGTCTCTCTGCAGCTGTTGCAGGGTGACCCAACAAGGGTTGGAACACAGCCCCCAGCACAGAGAGGTCTGGCAAACTGGGGGCAGAGCCTGTAGAGAGGCCAGTCCATGGGAACGCAAGGGGCCATCGGAGGAGGAGGTGGCCCTCCTGGGAGATCCAGCAAGAACCCACCTGGTCCCCAGGCTCCCAGCATTACAGGTCCAGCCCTGGTCTGGGCCTGGGGCCAGAAAAAGGCAGAAGATGCGCCAGGGCCATCTGGCCCAACCTTTCCTGCAGCTGTTTCCCGGGGCCTGGATCCTATGCTTCTGCTCTCCACTCATATTTTTGAAGTAATTTCTGTGATCAGGTTATAAGACTGTCCTGAAGGAAATGAAGAGAGTGCTGTGGGGTGGACCAGGTAGATCTCCACCAGGACCTGACATCTGAGTTGAGAACTAAAGAAAAGAAAAATCCAGTAATTTGGGAAATTATTATGATTTTTCAGGCAGAGAACAAATGTTACAAAAACCTCTGCGTCAAGAAAGGTATTGGTGAGCTCAAGGATCACAGCAGAGGCCAGTGTGACTGGGGACTAATCGAGGTAGGAGGGTTGGAGTTAAAGTAGAAGAAGGTATAGGCTGAACCCCAATCCTAACCATTGACTGAGGTTTCATCCTTCAACACACTGAGCCTTGATCTCAGTCACAGACTGAGCCCTGGTCACACACTGAGACTTGACCCCAGCACAGAATGAACCTTGATCTCATAACAAACCAAACTCTGATCCCTGGTCATAAAGTGAGCCCTGATTTCTGGTTACAGATTTATTCCTGATCACTAGTCACGGGCTGAGTCCTGAATGCTGGTCATATACTGAGCCTTCCTTGTACCTGTCTACAAAATGCTGCTTTGAGGGTAGGGAAGATCAGAAAGAAAGATGACTGTAGCTAGCTCTGTGGTGGGAAATTCCACCTCTCACCCCCAAGTGCTCAGGCAGAGGCACCGGCCAGCCTGTCCTCGTGCATACAGCCCAGGTATGTGAATCACGGAGAAAGGTCAGGGCAGCAGCATGGGGTAGCCGCGTCTGTGTACCTCTGCAAAGCCACCATTTGGCCCATGATGCGATGCTAATTGCTCTCAGTGGTGCCTGGTGCTTTGTTAAAAACAATTTTAATGTTGATTTTATTGAAAAACAGAAATAGCACAACATATGCTCTGAGCATCTTCCGCTAACTGACGCCTTGGATGGGCCCCTTTACAGCCCCCCTTGAGAACCTGCAGGGATGCTGACAAAGATGCGACACCCAGAAGCGTTTTATTCTTCTGACAGATTCCTGAGGGGTGCCCTGCGTGTGGGCGTGAGGTGCGGACGTCAGGAGGGGGCTGTGTTCTGCACGTAGCCCAGGGCGAGGACTTCCAGGAAGGACCACAGTCTGTGTTTCATGGTGCCATGGTGGCTCAAGACAGAAGCGGTCACTGGAGCCTTCGCCTCGAGCCTCGAGTTTTCAGTTTGTCTGTCTGGGAGTAATGGTGATGGCCTCAATGCTGATAATGCCATGAACGTCATGATGACGGGGCCAGGGGAGTGGGCTGGTGGCCACCAGTTTGGCTATGCTGCGTGGGTAACCCACCGTCAAACAATGCCCAGCCTTTGCTGTAGCAGATGCCTGCTGTGGACAGACCAAAGCAAGCCTGTCCAGGAAGAACCCAGAAATTCAGCAGGACAGAATAGTGAGCCGCCCTTTCCCTGCCTGACTCTGGCCCTCAAAGCCCAGATGTATGAGGACAAATCACACTCTTGGATCCAGGCTCATCCCACTGCCCAGTTAGTCCCCTGGGACTGATTCCGCTCGCTCTGTTCCTGTGTCAGCTGCCCCTGTACCCCCACCATGAGGGGATCAATCCTGTAGCTGAACACAGAAGGATGGTCAATAGAGCCTCTCCTATGGCCGTGCTTCTGTTCCTGCATGCTTCCTTCCCTTTTCTACCACTGAAAGGGTCATCTACGCTCAGAGGGGTCAAAGGAGCCCAGATTCCTCTCTCTCTTTGTCTCTCTTCCTTCATTTCTCCCCCATACACTCTCTCTCTCTCTGTCTTGGCTTCTCTATATCTGTCTACCCCATCTGTATCTATCTCTCTCTATATATATATATAACTCTCTACATGTCTATCTATCTATCTATCTATCTATCTATCTATCTATCTATCCATCCAACCAACCATTCATCTACTCACTCACTCAGCAAACATTTAGTAAACACCCCCACATGTCTGGCACTGTTCCAGGTAGGGAAACAACAGCAAAGGAGAGAGGAGCCCTGTTGAGGGGAAGTAGAGAAGCAACAAATAAAGGAGAGGACCCCAGCGGGGAGGAGGGCTATGGAGGAGATGCCTCAGCCAAGGTGGTGCAGTGTACACTGGGTCAGAGTGGACTGTCTTGGGGATTATATGAGGCAAGAGCTGAGGCATTCTGCATAGAGGGGACAGCAAGGACAAGAGTGCCAGGGCCAGAGGGCCATGAGGGAGGGAGAGAGAACCCTGCAGAGTCTCCCACAGAGCCTGAAAAGTATGTGGGGACATAGAGGATAACTGAGCCAGGACGTGACATGGGTTCTGGGAAGGTCCCCAAGCCTTGTATGGACAGTGGGCTTGAGAGGCAATAAGCGAGGCAAGTTTGACCTCCAGTCCCACTCCTGCTGAGCTGTGACTAGGGACACGTGGCCCACTCCATGCAGCCCCGGTGTTCCGTGTGTGCCATGGCCACACAGGGATCTGTGTGGGAACAACGCATGATGATGACCAGCACAGTGGCCACCTTGACCTATAGCTCCGAGGGCACCCTAAGCCCTGAGCCCCCTCCCCATCAGCTTCAGTCCTGCCACATGTTGGCTTACCAGGCTCCAGTTTGGAGGGGGGTCTTTGTTCAGCCTCCCTACATGTCCGAGGAGAAGCCTTTGAAAGTGGTGACTGATGACAGCCCTTCCCTTTGGCCCTACCGCCTCCGCTCTGGGTGGGTCCCAGCCCTCTGTCCTACTGCATGCTCAGAGAGGCTCTTCCCAAGTCTGCACCCTGGATTTCTGCCACCCCTGTGGCTCCCCATGCTCCCCAGGCTCCCAGGCCTCAAGCCTGGAAGGTTCTATACCTGCAAGAGCCTAGACCCTTTTCTCCCCTCTTCAGCCCCATGCCTGGTGAGAGGGAGAGAGGGAGGGAGAGAGAGAAAGACTGACCATATTTCCTCCCTGTCCCCAAGCGAAGCCAGGAGAGAGAGCCAACCCGGGCCTTGCGTGGAGTGTTCTAGAACAGGGATATATTGTGGGTCTGAATGACGGTGTGAGGGAGGCTTCTCAGAGGAGGCAGTATTTTAATGGGCTCAGTCTTTTAGTGGGAATGTGTAGGAATTCCCCAGTGTTACAAGGAAGAGAAAGGCATTCCTGACAAAGGAACAGCAAGTGCAAAGGCCAGGGGATAAGATGCAGAGCACAGGGGGAGCACTTAGCAGCTCAAAGACCTGCAGACTGAGCTCCAACCTGCTGAGCAAAGCCCCTTCCAGGGTGAGCCAGGCTACCATAGTGGGAGTTAACCAGGGCCCACCCCGGTCCTGTGCTATACCCAATGTGCACTCAGATCCCTCAAACAGGATCCCATTTAGTAGAATGAAATTCAAGAAGAGTACAGTCAAACTTCCCAGTTGGCATTCAAAGCCCTCCACAAGCTGACCCATCCTGCCTCCGTAGCCCCACCCCATGAATCCCTCTTGTGTTCCCTGCTCTGTACTCAAAGTACGAGGCCCGGTTCCCCCCCACCTTCCCACCCTAGACCCCTTGAACCACAGAGCAAAATACAAGACAGCCAGCCTGCCACCTCCCCTCTCCCCAGCACACTGACCTTTGTTCAGGGCAGGGTTGTGGAGGCCCAGGGACCAAATCTCCTCCTTCTCCCTCCTCCGAGGACAGTTGCTGGTTCCCACCCTTGTTGGTGGCTGCCCAGCTGCTGCACTGACCTCCCAACTTCCTGTCACCCGATCTCCTGGGATTGCCCAGCGGCACAATGCCAGCGCCCACCTGTGATCTTCTGACTGTGGTGTGCGCCTCCCCGAAGGTCGAATGGAGCCTCATGGCAAGCCACCCAGCACAGAATGCAAGAACCCGTGCTCTGTCTCCACCCCACCAGCCTGCCTTACCCCCCCCCCCGGGGGCTCCAGCCCACCTCGGCTCTAGTCTTCAGGTCTTTGAGCTACTAAGTGCTCCCCCTGTGCTCTGCATCCTGCCTCCTGGCCTTTGTATGTGCTGTTCCTTTGTCAGGAATGCCCTTCCCTTCCTTGTAACACTGGGGAATTCCTACACATTCCTATTAAAATACTGCCTTCTCCAAGAAGCCTCCCTCACACTGCCATTCAGACATAAAACTTATCCCTGTTCTAGAACATTCTCCACTGGAGGCCATGGTTGGCTCTCTCTCCTTCTCTCTCCTGCCAGGGAGGCAGTATACTCGGTCTGTCTGTCTGTCTGTCTCTCTCTCTCTCTCTCTCTTTCTCTCTCTCTCTCTCTTTCTCTGCTAGCCACAGAGCCTGATATATAGTTAGGGTCAGCAAACCTTTGATAAACAGATGATTTTATGAATGAATGAATGAATGAATGAATGAATACATGTGAGTGATGCTGTGAGTGACGCCAGGCACAGGGACCGTGGGATAGGAACCATCTTCCCAGTGGCCGCACGTGGGCATCTGCCATGGGCAGATCCCAGCCTTTGCAGGACCAAGGATGACCTCATCTAGAACCTGGCTCTGTAATATCCAAGACATGTGGCCTTGAGGGAGCAGAGATGTCAAACCTCGGGGCTCCCCCCTGCAAAATGGGAGCATCACTGCCAGGCTCCCAACATCACAATGCTAAGCCGGGGCACTAAGACGCATGGCAAGTGTGAGGACCGGTGGCACCGGGACTGGCTCTGAGGGAGCCCTGAGCGCCACTCCTTCAGCACGCACGACCTTATTTCCGTACCTGGCACGTGGATGCCAAATCAATTCTAAAAAACAGAACAAATCTCCTGATGACCTTCATTGTGGACTCTGAGGGCTGGGGCCGCCTGCGCCTCCCGTCTGCAGCTCCAGTCTGGCAGGGCACCAGCCAGCCCTCTGCTCCGCACACCCTCCTTCCCCACCTCCCACTCTGGAAGGTGCTAATTCTGACGGGCCCTGACAGCTGAGCTGGGAAACCGAGCCTGCAAGGGCTGTAAATATGCCAGGCTGCTCCCCTGCTGCCATGCGGGGCCTGCGTGCTGCCTCCGTTCCCTCCTTCAGAGCCCACTTCCCGGGGCCAGATGCAGCCGTAAAACACCAGCCCCTCTGAGAGCCGCGTGACAGAGTTGGTTCCCCAGCGCCGCCCGATTCTTATGCATCCCAGGCCTTTCGGGGTGACCTGTGCCTCACTGCTGGCCCAGACCTACCCAGTGACTCTGGGGTAGATTTCCCCACACATGGGCTGAGCTGGGGGCCGAGCAGGCTGGGGCCTCGGAAGAGGGCAGAGCCTCCTTAGACTTGCAGGATTCTGCAGCCTCAGCACGCAGCCACCGCCTGCCCAGGGAAATTCTGCACGGAGCCGAGTTTGGGGCCAATGAATGAGCCCGCTGAGTCCCACACCGAGTCACAGCCCAGGGAGAGATTGAAAGGCCCCATTTAATTGGAAACACCTGCTCTTCAATCTCGGTCGGCACAGGCCTCAGAGAGGGAATGAGAGCCCAGATACCAAGGGTGCATCTTAAGCAGCCATACCCCCAGCCCTAGCGACCCACACTCTGCTCAGAGACGAGTCACCTGGTGGAGAGAGGCGTGAAATGGGGAAGGCTGAGGGGGGTCTGAGGGCCCTCCCAGCCTCTGAAGGCCCCTTTTGTTCAAGAAGGGACAGCCTTCTCTGCAGAACAAGGTCCAGGCAACGTGCAGGGAATCCGCCCAGCTGCACACAGCACATCTCACATCTGGAGGGAGGACCCCTTTCCTCTGGAGTGGCTCAGGCAGAAGACAGGCACTCAGGACCAGGGTCCTTGGGGGTCAGAGCTCTTGCGCAGCTGAGGCACTGCCCTGGACAGAAAGTAGAATGATGACTCAGGGGTCAGGTCCTTCTCAGACTCATGAGCCCCTCCTCTGCCAGTGCCACCGCCCTAGACCGTCCTAGTTAGGATCAGGCACATGAACCCTTGCTACCTCTACTTCCGTCGCTCACAACATGTTCCATTTTGCCCTCTCGCAGTGCGATGCTGAGAGGACCAGCCATAGGCCATGATCTAGGTCAAGAACACGCCCACTGCCATGGTTACAAGCCATGGGGCCTTCTGCCTGCTGCATCTCACCACGACCCCACAGAATATTCACAACGAATCACCACCACCCTCACAGGAATCCTGGGGCCAGGGGTGGAGGTCAGGGTCGTATGCTTAAGCCATCCTTTGGGTTAAAGTGTCCGCCCTGGAAAGGACAGTCCTACAGGCCCCAATGGAGGCCACAGTGAGAGGGCTGGTAACCTGTCCTGACAAAAGTCCAGCTTCTTTCATGGGGTTAAAAGCCTGACCAGATGGTCTGCACCACTCCCCTCCACCCCAAAAGTCTCAGAACCAGGTGGTTACACGTCCAGGGCTGTCTCAATGCCACCATGGCCCCTGCATCTCACTCTGCTGCTTGACCTCACAGTAGAAGGGACAGGAGAGAAGGGAGGGGACAATGGGCAGGGCAGACTTGGGGGTTTTTCTCTGTCCTGTGGGTTAAGGCACAAGGGCAGCAGGCCCCTCCCTTTGCCAGACACAGGTGGGAAACTGAGCAAGAGCCCAACCAACTCTAGAAAATGATTCCTCTGTGTCTCAGAGGCTAGGAGAATGTCCACTAGGGAGGAATGGACACCATACCCAAGGGACGTAGTGAGCAGCAGGCCGGGTCCAGGTCAGCAGGGGTTTGGACAAATGGGCAGATCACAGCAGGAGACTAGGCTAAGAACTGAGCAGCAGGACCCAGGGACTCAGAGCCTGGAACAGGACCCAACCATGTGGACATACACACTAGTGCCACCAGGGTCACAAGGCCAGGAGAACCAAGTTGACAGAGGCAGGCTGCCTTAGTCCCTTTAGTGCTGTTACAATGGAATGCCTGAGGCTGGATAATTTATTTCTAAAAAGAGACCGGGCTAGGTGGCTCAGCCTGTAATCCCAGCACTTTGGAGGTGGAGGCCAGTGGATTGCCTGAGCCTGTAGGTTCAAGACCAGCCTGGGCAACTTGACGAGACCTCGCTTCTACAATAAATTTTAAAATAATAAAAATAAAAATAAAGAGGTTTACTTAGTTCATGATTCTGAAAGTCAAGAAGTTCAAGATTGGGCAGCTTATCATGAGAGCTTCATGCTGCCTCAACGCATAGCAGAGGGTGAAAGTGGAAGTAGTTGCGTGCAAAGAGACCGACTATGAGACAGCAGTAACCCAGTCCCCAGATTTGAGAGCTCATCTTTTTCGAAAGGGATCTGCCCCCATGGCTCAAACTCCTCCTACCAGGCCCCACCTCCCGACACTGCATAGCTGGCTCTTAAACTTCAACATGAGTCTGGAGGCAACAAACAACATCCAAACCACAGCAGAGCCTTTCAGCTACAGGACTTAGAAGGAGCAAGGCCAAAACCAAGTCAACAACAGTGAAGCTCAAGACTGCAGGACAGGAAGCAACCATCACGCCCCAGTCAATGTTGGGGGCCAGGAATGATGCTGCAATATAAGAGCAGCTCAAGCCAGTCCTTGACCTTGAGAGTTCAAGGACACTCTTGAAGTCCTTAAGTAGCCCCTTGGTCAGACCAGGCTTGGCCCAAGCCCAGGGCAGAGACTTCAGCTGGGAGGAAAAGGAACAAAAGGTTCTGGGGAAGGTTGTCCATTAACTGCTTCCTTCCCTCCATGAAACTCTTGGTGAAAAGGATCCTGGCAGCAATGGTGTTGTAAGATGCAGAGATGCCCCAGTACCCAGCCTCCACGAGTGTCCCCTCTCAGCTTTGTCCAGCCCAAGGCTCCATGGTGTACAGGTCCTGCTGGCAAAACAGAACCATCCCCCTCCTCTCTGTCTGCACACCCACCTGGGACACATAGACACATTCTGAGCACCTGAGGTCTGTCACTGGTGTTGATCTCAGTGTCCTGGCACAGTTCTGACCCAGCGTCGGTGTTGAATACATGCATGAATGAATGAGTCCACAAATGAATGGATGAAGGCATGCATGAAAAGCAGAGAGATTTAGCCACTGAGCCCAGGCCTAGAGAAACCTAGAAGCTAGAACACATCTAGAACCTGTTCCTTAACCTCTCCTCAGTCCCCACCATGCCCCCACACACTCACGGCACCCTAGGGTAGTACAAGGCACCCAGGGAAGTCAGATGGGTAGGAGGTGCTGTTGCAGAAACACTGTTCACTCAGCTGTCCCTCCACCAAGGGTCTCCCACAGGGTTCACCTTGCCAGTCCAAAGACTGCCATTATAGGAAGTTGGGGCTTAGCTGTGCAGGATGGATCTTGGGCGAGGGTGGCATGGGAGGGGGACACGGGGACCTTCGCAGAAATGTAGGGAATGTGTTGTGCACATGAATGACAGGGAGGGCAAAGTCAGGCTTTTCCGTTGCTAATTTTTCTGGGGGCTGGGTCTACTTACAGGCTTTTTGCACCTCGCTTTATTAACGCCTCCCTCTCCTCCTCCAGATTCTAATCGCCCTCCAGAAGCAGCTGCTATTAGCTTCTCTCCTGAGCCTCCAAATCCCCAATGCTCAGCAAAATTCCCCTCTGATGGAAGCAGCTGTGCTCAGAAGCTGCACGCCTGCCTCCAGAGCTCATCAAAGCCCCTCAAAGGGAAGATTAACAGCAGCAGCCCATCAGCGAGGGCATTGTCGCCATTCAGCGCGTGAGCCATGCTTGGCCACTCTAGGCCTCAGCGAAGACACAGAATTAGAGCATATTGGACTCTTAGAAGCACGGGCTCTAAGAAGCACAGGTTTTCAGAAGCATGGCATCATCAAATCTTCTCCAAAAATCAGCTTAGGGTGTTAGAATTTTAAGGATGCATCCTTTTAGAAGCTTAGACTCTTAGAAGTCACCTCAAATTTTATTCTGATTAAGTTTAGGGTAAAATAAGTAAATCTAATCTTTGACACCGTCTTAGAAGCCTAGCATCTTAGCTTATTAAAAGCCCAGAGTTTCAAACATCTGTGAGCTGCAGAAACCGTATCATCTGGGGGGGGGGGAAGGGAGAGACGACGGCAGCCCAAGCCTCTCGCTGGGTGCAGGAACCACTCGGGGAACTGGCATGTCCCTGTGCCCTTCCCTGCCTCTCCCTGAGGGAGCAGAGCATATTGCTGGCATGCCAGTCTTGGTGGTTCCAAATGCTACCCTCCTCCAGCTTTGGGACCCAAGTCCAGACAGTCCCAGCGAGGGAAAGGCACTTTCCCTCTGCTGTGATTAACAATGTCAGATGCCACCAGAGCTCATGTCCAGCTTCCTGGGCCCCCACTTCCAGGCTGCCCTCCTGGAGGCCCCGAGGCATGCAAATGTCCTGGGATCACCTGTCCCAAGGAATCCCAGGACCACCAACAAGGAGGGGTGGGATTCTGGAGTCCCACTTTTCCAACCATCCCACAGCTTCACACCACACACACTGGGCCCACTGTAGCCCTCAGGGGGCTCTGAGGAGCTCAGCATGGAACCAGGGCTGCATGCACTGGTCTGGTCTCGGGGCCCAGTCCTGTCCCCCCAGCATCATACAGCCCGTAACGGACCACGGGTTTGGGGAAGAACAGTGCCTTGGAGTCCAAGCCAGCCTACTCATGAGCCAAAGGACCTCATGCCATCCCAGTGCCCGCCCCTCTGAGTCGCAGTTTCTTCATCCATGAAATGGGCCCATTGGACCTCTTCCCAGGATTGGGAGGCAGTGGACCTGATGCAGGCAGAGCTCCCAGGAGGGCGCCAGTGCACACTAGGTGCAGGAAAGGTTTGAGGCACCTGAATGTCCAGAGGCCAGGGAGGAAGCAGAAGGGGCAGTGTGGGCACCAGTGGGGGCCAGGTGGGAGGACTGCATAGACCTGAGAGCTCCTCCTGCCTCTCAGTCCCTGGTCAAGAGGAAAAGACACAGTGGTTACTGGAGAGGGATGGCCTCCCCACCGCAGGTCGTGCTGGGCTCCAGGCACCTGCCTTCTTCATTCCTGTGGAAACACATTC
This sequence comes from Carlito syrichta, assembly GCF_000164805.1. NCBI lineage: Eukaryota > Metazoa > Chordata > Mammalia > Primates > Tarsiidae > Carlito > Carlito syrichta. The sequence continues at coordinate 624,167 of NW_007259801.1, forward strand.
ACCAGGGCTTGGATCTTCAGAACCAGGATCACAGGGCCCAGACGGCGTTCCTGAGAGTGAAGGAGAGCAGGGCAAAGTGAGCAGACTCCAGCCTGTCCCGTGGCTATCCAGAGAGTGAGCCAGCCTGTCCAGTTGTGGACCTTCAAGAATTCTCCAGAGAAGAAGCCACCTAAGGGCACAGCTGGAGCCGGAGGGGACCCTGCCCAGGCAATGCTGCTCAGGGTCAATGACGCTATTAATAACTTAGCTGACTGGGTGCCGTGACTCACGCCTGTGATCTCAGAACTTTGGGAGGTCAAGGCAGGAGGATCACTTGAGATCAGGAGTTCGAGACCAGCCTCTGGGCCTCTGCACGAGTGGCTCCCCCTCCCTGAGATGGTCTGTTCACTCAGGGACCTCCTTCCAACCCTGTGTGGGGTGTGGCTACCAATGCCCTGAGACCCTCTTGTGCTTTCTGGCCCTCTGCACTCCCCCACCCCAGTCAAAAGTCCATCCCCGGCAGGCAGCCTGGCTGGCATGGTCCTTACAGAGCTCCCAAGGATCCTGAGCTGCTGTCTGTACCACTCGCCCTAGACCAATAAGGAACTTGACATTCAGAGAAGTCAGGTAACTTAGGCAAGATCACACAGCTTGTGGGTCAGAGATCCAGCGGGGCCTATTCTAAGAATCTCTGAAGTTGGTGCCTAAGGAGGCCACATGGCTGGCGATCCTGTGGTCCTGCTGAAGAGGGTGCTCTCTGGAGGTGGCTGGCACGGCAAAGCAGGAGAGCATACAAGGTATGAAACCTCAGTTTTCCCATCTGTCAAATGGGCCAACATTTCTACCTACCTGATAGGCTTGATGTGAGGATTGAATGCATGCGAGGCATCACATACTCGACACAGTGCCTCGAACATGGTGGGCATTCATCAAATGGAAGCTCTGGTGAGGCAGAAGCAACAGAGGGGGCCCAGGGATACTCAGGCCCACCTCAGGACTTCTCGGAACCTCTGTCTCTTCCACTCCAGGGGAAGGGAGATTGCTCATTCCTGCCCCCCTCCCTGCTCTCCCAGCCGTTATGTGCTGTGTGTATGGGGGAGTGATTCTCCATCCACTGATTATATTCCAGGGGTCAATTATCATTGCCAGATGGACACCATTTTAAGCTTCAGAGTCACCACAGGTGCACCTGAAATTCCTGCCATCCCTAAGACTGCTTACCCTGATCTCGCTGCAACGTTTGCTTGCTGGAGCTGGCAACGCGCGTGGTACAAATATTTGCATTTGTGCTCCTGACAACAGCATGCTGAGGAAGGCCTGGCACGAGCTCTGTTTCTCAAAGGAGAGTACGGACACTCAGGGAGGTAAGCGCCTTCATGAGGGAGCTTAGAGCAGCAAACTGAAGTCAGAGCTAAAGCAGGAGTCCAGGCAGTAGAGGTCGCTGGCACTCGCCTGCCCAGCATCTGTCCCATGCTGGTGGTGGCACCCAGCACTTCCCTGGAGGGCCTCCCTCCCCAGCTCTCCTGCTTGTGTAGCTCTATGACGTTGCCATACTCCTCCATGCGGCATCCCCCGGCTCAGACAGCAGTACCGGGTCTTGCCTGATTGCTCAGCCCAGCCTATTCTCTGGACTGGGTGATTGGTTCAGGGATGACCACGTGACTCCATTCTGGGATGTTTCCTGGAAGTATGAAGAGAAAAGAAACCTCTTCGTGGGCTGGACAAATGTTTGGGTATCAGCCTGGAGCTGCCCAGAGGATTGTGCCCCTTGGAGCCAAGAAAAGAGATGACAGACGGCGATGATGGTATCAGGGTGCCTTAGACTTCCTTCTTCAGCTTGAACCAGTTGAGATGGGCTTCTGTCCCCTAAAGTGCAAAGACTCCTGGAAAACACTCCAAATCCCATGCTTGTCTCTCCACTGGTTCCTGGAAAGGAGAAAGCTGGAGCCCCAGGAGGGGAAGGATTTCAATAAAGGCAGATAAGGGCACAGGAGGAGGGTCCCTCTGTCCCCAGCTCTGCATTTCCTGGCATGCGGCCCTCGCCCTCTGATCCCTGGAGAAGTCTCGGAGTGGCCTGTGCCCCAGGTGACAGCCTGGCACCTGGCATGGCCACGGCTGCCAGACCTCAGTGTGTCCAGTTTTGCGGGATGTCAGCGTGCAGCCCCCATTTCACCACTAATGACAAACAGCTGTTCTCGGGCAGGAGACATTGGCACGTCACGCTCAGGAACCCGGTGCCTGTTTTCCTGCCAGGCCCGTTGACCATTATAAGCCCATTACGGGTGAGCTAAGTCGTGTGAGTCAGCCTCCCAGGGGTCTGCGCGGAAATGAGCCGTGCCGCGCCACAGAGGGGGCAGCCAGGCTGGCAGGGGCTGAGTCAGCACCCTCAGACCTTGACTGTGTGTCAGGCAACTTCTGTGGGCGGAGAGAAGGGGAGATGCTAAAAAGGCTAACTGCCCCTGCAGGTAGAGAGAGGAGAGCCAGGCAGGGAAGGAAGAGAGACTGGGCAATGCGCTTCACCTTCACCTGCTTCCTGGTTCAGCCTTCTGGGGAAACAGGGGGCGTGACCCAGGATAGCCCAGTGCTGAGGTCCCTGGGGCTGGGACCCTGCACCCGCAGGCTCCTACCTGGGGATGGGGTGAAAGAATGCCAGCAGGCAACAGAAAGGGACGTGGGAGGGGGCCTTCCTGAGAACTTCCCATTGACACTGAGTGTCCAACAGGCCTCCCCGTGTCCCCATGAATGCATAGGGCAGAATGACAGTAAACTGGGATGGGGGAATCACTCTGACCTCCAGGAAGCTGGGCTTGTGTGGGGGCAGGGATGACACAAAGCTGAGGTGTGAGACCTTGGTCTTCATTTATCTAAGAGACCAAGGACCCTAGGCAGGTGACCAAGAAACATCTCATGAACAGTCCACATGGTAGGCGCGAGAGTCAGAGCCATAGGATGTCAGGACTTGGCCTTGGAATGGGGACAGGACTGGACCAGCAGCCTGACCTGAGCTCTGGGATCCACACCACTCCCTACTTGCCCGTGACCTAGTAATTCAAGCTCCCGCCCACAGACAGGGTGGCATGGATGCTGCCAGCCCCTCCCCTGCATCACTGAGCACCTCTCTCCCTCCCTCACTGTTCTCTGCCCATCTGACTCACGGTCACCACTGCTGTGACAGTCACTCTCAAAGCTCTGTGGCCAGTTAGGAGGACTCGGTCCCCAGCTCCAGCTCCAAGGCTGCCCCCTTCCTTCCAGCAAAGATGACTCAAAGCTTTGAGTTCCCAGCAGCCGTGGCCACACAGGGCATCCGCAGAGCTCTCTGGGCAGGAGCAACTCTGGAGGGAAGAGACTCCCTATCCAGGTCTCAGAGGCCCTTTGAATGGCTGCTGAGAGAGCCAGATACAAAATAACTAGAGGGCGCCTGCGAGGCCTTGGGGCTCTATGCTTTTTTTTCCCCTTTCCTCTTCTCATTCTTACCAGCTCTCAGGAGGGCCCCTGGCTGTTGGTAAAGCCGGGGCCTTCACAGATGATAGTGGCCAGTCACTGGAAACCCTTGGAAGATCCCAAGCCCTGGGCACATGCGGCAGGGCTCAGGGCATCACTATGGCGGTTACTGATATAACATCTGTCTTCCACCCTCTTTCCCGTTCACCAGAGCTCCAACGCAATCTCCCATCCTCAGGCCAAGCCCACTCACCCACCCAGGAGTTAAAAAAAAATTATATGGTTCGAGGATTCTAGCACATCACAGCAGCTGTCATAGGTGCTGGGGTGAGAGCTGGGCTCCTGACTGTGCAGGGTGATGGTGAGGGACCAGGAATCTCCCAACTCTGCTAACAGGGGCTTCTCTTCCTGGAGGGCGCTGGTTCAGCCCACCCCCCAGGCTCAGCTCCCAGTCACCTCTCCCAGGAAGCCCTCCCTGCCCACCCAGAGGGTTAATATCTCCCGTTCAGCACCCTACCCTGTATGTCTGGACATTGGCACCTATCAACCTTCCTTCCCCTACAGCTCATTCCCCCTTGGTATCCACCTTGAACTGTTGCCCTGAGTGAGAAGGGCACAGTACGATCACCATCGTTTCACGGCTAAAGAAATAGAGGCCGAGAGAATGATTTTCCGAGGTCTTGGAGTCAGTGAGGGAGGCGGCATGCCAGCCTGGGCCCCCTGCCCTGACGCCTTTCTCCACATGCCACCATGCCCCCTGCCTGTGAGTTATTGCTAACACTTCACAACTGGTCTCTTTCCTTCCCAGATGGATTCTGCCTTGATTTCCCCATTTGCAACTGTTTATGACCTCAGCAGATCTAAGACCTGCCCGGATCTTATCCATACCCTTCCCTAAAACATGGCTCCCACATTGAGTCAATAAAAGATACAGAATACCTAGTTAAATTTAGATGAATTTAAATTCATCTAAACTTGAATTCTCGATAAGCAATTTTTTTCTTTAGTACAAGTATGTCTGGTGCAATAATTAGGACATACTTATGCTAAAAAATTATCATTCATTATTTAGTTAGTTGAAGTTAAAATTTAACGGGGAACCCTGTGTTTTATACGGAAACCCCATCCCCAAGGTCCATTCCTCCTCACCAGTGGAAATCCTGGCATGGATGGGTCAGTAACGCAGACTCTAACCCAGGCAGCCTAGGCCCAAAGCCCCCTCCAGGTCCAGGTCCTCAGGCCCAGGGGACTTGTGCTTGGTGCTCAGTGTTCCAGGAGGGCAGGCCCAGGCCCACAGCCTTCCCAGCAATCCTCTTACCTATGTCCTGTGCCGTCCAGGACCTGGGGGGAGGCCTGAATGCCTTGAGCTGAGTTGGCCGGTGCACAGGAGGGACCTTGCTGTGCCACCGCCGCATGACACCAATTAGGCTGACACCTGGTCACACAGGGCAGTCAACAGCAGCAGCGGCGGCACCCCAGCCTGCCTGTGCTCTGTGCCAGGCACTCTGCACATTGACTTATCTCACTCCTCCAGGGAGGCTGCAAGGGAGCTGCTACATGCAACCTTTTACAGATGAGGAGACTGAGACCCAAGGAAGCCAAGCAACTTGTGTGAGGCTGCACTGTTTGTTAGCGGCAGAGGCAGGAGGCAGACTTCACCCCACCCATGTTCGCCACTGCCTGCCACTTATCCCTCTACTCATTCTCCTCATATGCTGATGCTGGCGGGTCTCTACCCCTGTCCTCCCACTCTGGACTCGGGCCTCCACTCTCTGAGACACCCACCCTGGGTGACCTCCAGGTTTGGCCTCACCTTTTAAAGGTCCCCACCCATCCCTTCCATACCAACCCTTGGCCTGGGCTGCTGTCTTCTCCTGCTCTGGGTGGCCTTCATGCAGGAAGGTCTGGCAAGGGCCTGTCAGGGCCCCAGGAACCCAGGCCACGTGGACACTCCATGACTTAATGAAAGTTTTTAGGTTTTTTTTTTTTTTTGGTTTTTTTGAGTCAGAGTCTCACTCTATTGCCCAGGCTGGAGTGCAGTGGCATGATCACAACTCACCACAGACTCCATCTTCTGAACCCAGGCAATCCTCCTGCCTCAGCCTCCCAAGTAGCTGGGGCTAGACATGCACAACACCACACCCGGCTAACGGTTTGATTTTTTGTGGAGACGATGTCTTGCTGTGTTGCCGAGGCTGGTCTTGAGCTCCTGGACTCAAGCAGTCCTCACAATTCAGCCACTCAAAGTGCTGGGATTACAGGCATGAGCCACTGCACCCAGCCAATGAAAGCTTTTTGATGATATTGGCAGTGGTGATGATAGTACTTGGAATTTCTGCTTTAATCTACAGGAAGCATCACCTTTACTGATGAAACTTTAGAAGGGTTTCCATTACAGTGAAAATGTAAGACGGGAATGCCCATGACTGCCCATGTTATGTACATTATAGCAGCTAACTATAAGTAGTGCTCGGATAACTAAGTGTGCCCATGGAAGAAAACAAAAACCTGGCAACCTCTTTGGGTTCCTTCCCACTGTGGGAGCTTTTCTGTCCTCTTAGTAAATCCTGCTGTCTCAAAAAAAAAAAAAACCCACATGAATTAAAGATCTAAACATGATAACAAAACTTAAAAATAAAGTACAGAAAACTATTCTATGATCTCAGTATAAGAAAAGATATTTAAATCAGGCAAAAATAAAGATTTCTAAAAGGAAAATTAATCAAATTGAATATGTCAAAGTTAGGAACTTAGACTTCTGTCTGGAAAGTACCATGCAAAGAGTTAAAGTGACTTTGTCATAAATGACTTTGTGAGACAGACTTTTGCAGCAGGTAACAAATAATGAATCAATAGCCAGAATACATAAAGAGCATCTACAAGTCAATAAGGAGACAACCCAGAAGAAAAACAGGCAAAGCATATGAACAGGCAGTTCTCAAAAGGAGACATCTTCATCATGAATAGATCTGAGAACATGTTCGCTAACACGCAAGGGTTATATCAATATTCACTGGAGTATCATTTCACGTCTACCAGAATGGCAAACGTCTAGATGTCTGACAGTGCTGAGCAAAAGGAGAGTACAGAGAGATGGGAAATCACGCATGTTGATGGTGTGAGCAATTTGTAGCACAGGTACCTGGAAATGCATCTGGGGACATATAGTTAGAACAAATGAGTCTAAGATCCTGAACATCCCCTTCCATGCGTGTGCCCTACCGAAAGCAGGGATGCTGATTGGCGTGGCATCATAGCCAAGGGCCCAAATCCTATGGCGGGCCTCCGAGGGCAGGCCACCAAGGGTCTCTGTGCCTCAGTTGCCTTAGCTGAAAAATGAATGCTTTTCCTTTGATCTTCATCGTGTGAGTTCTGTGAGAAGATGTGTATAAAATTACTAGAACAGCACGTGACAAGCAATAAGCCTAATAGATGACAGCTATTTTCGCTGTGACTTTATTTGTAACAGAAAACACTTGAAATGAGCCAAATGCCCATCAGCACAAAGATGAAAATATACATTGCAATATTTTCACATGATGGAATACACTATACACTTAAAAACATACAAAATAGACCTATATTGTCAACATGGATGGATCTTAAAAATAAAATGTTGAGTAAAAAGAGAAATTGCAGAACATTACTTACAGCATAATCCCGTTTATGTAAATGTTTAAACACAAAAACAATAGAACATATTGTTTATACTGTTCATATGTAGGAAAGGTATAAAACATAGACTAATTATTCCCTAATTCATGATGGTTGGCTGCCTCCAGGAGGGGATATTTTCACTTGGGGTGGCAGGAATGTGAGGGTTTATAATACAATCCTTTCTGGTTTTCTGAGACTTATGATTCTCAGTATTTTTTTTTAAGCAAAGCCCCTTGGAAATGTCCCGCCACACTTAGAAATGCCCCCAACCCCATCACAGTCCATGGGGTCCCCCCTGCACTGACCACAGCCCCAATACCTGCCACTCTGACTAGGCCAGCCCCTCAGCCTGCCAAGGACCTGCCCCAAGTTCTAGACTCTGGTTTCAGCCCTGCCAGCTTGTCTGTGTCTCAGACACCCCATTCTGCTTTGACATCCCTCCACCCCCGCCCCGGGGTCTCTCCACCAGCTGTTCTCTCTCCCAGAAGGTTCATTCCTGAAACCTTCCCACACTTCAGATCTCAGCTCACCGGTCAGCCCTAGAGAGGCCTGGCTGGGCCACCCTACCTGCACGGGTACCCACCCAGTTTCTATCACGCTCTGCACTTTGGGAGTTTTGTAGCTTCACGAAGCACTCACCGCGTGGCTGGTCCGGCTCTCTGCATGGTTGGGGCACTCTCTCTGCCCACACTGGAAGGGGCGTCTCTTCTAATGCGATGATGAAAACTCACATGCCCAAGGTCCCCCTCACTTGGGAGGCTTCCCCACCTCCCTGCAGCTCGCTTGAGTCACGCATGGATATATTAGGCTAGAAAACTAGTGAGGCAGTCAGGGTCACAGCCATGACCCTTGACCCCTAGCTGCTCCCTGTCCAGCACGCATAAGAGACCAGCTTCTGAGGGTGACACTCACAGCCAGGGCCACGTGAGGGGTAGCGGATGTGGGATGGGAGGAGCCGTGAGAGTGGCCTTCAGAAGAGAAATGTTTTGAGCTGAGGCTCAAAGGCAAGTGACAGGTAAAGAGGTAGAGGGAAGGGCATCCAAGGCCGGAGGATTAGCCTCTATGCTGGCATGGAAGGGTGGGGGTGTGGAGTCTGGGAAGCACTAACGGGCATCCTACAGACCCAGGGCAGAAGCAGAAGCAGAGAGGGGACTGTCAGGAAGTCTGGACTCGCCCTTCAAACGGCCCTTCCCGGCACAACTCGTCACACAGCAAGGAGTGCTCAAGTTCACAGATCTTCTCACCCCAGAGCCAAGGTGGGGCTGAGGATCAGGCACAGGGTCAGGCAGGGCCCTCAGGTCTGCCCCTCACTCTGCTCAGCCATTGCCTGTGGCCTGGACAAGTTAGCCCTCTGAGGGCCTCACACTCCTCACTCGTGGAATGAATGTCAGGCCAGAGGGCCTGCTCCTGCTCAAACATTCGGCACCTTTGAAACACTTGCAGAATCTCAGGTCTGAACCTGAAGTCCGCAGAGTCTTCATTCCTGCCGCCACCTGTTTCTGCATCCCTGTATCTCTCTGATGCTCTGTCTGTCTCTGTCTCTATCTGTCTGCCTCAACCAAGATGGCTGCTTTGGTTTTTAGAAGGCATCTCCCAAGTCACTCCTGACTCTGAAGCAGTTTCGTGTGCCAATCACCAACTCCTGGTCAGTCAACTGGGGAAGTGCTGGCGCTGCCGTCTCTCCATGTCCTCTCAGCTCCTCCTATGCTCCCAACCATACTGGTACAACTATCTCTGTGTAACAAAGTACCCCACCACTTAGAAGCTTAGAGAAATAAACATTCATATCTCACAGGTCTGTGACTCAGAAATCTGGGAGCAGCTAAACTGAGTGTTCTGGCTCGATCTTTACAGTCAAGGTATCAGTCGGGACTGCATCATCTGAAGGCTCGACTGGGGCAGAGGGTCTGCCACCCAGATAGCTCCTCAGGTGGGTTGCAAGCAGGAGGCCTCAGTTCTTCTGGGCCTTTCCATAGAGCTGTGTGAGTGTCCACACAATAAGGCAGTTGGTTTTCCTTAGAACGAGTGACGAGAGAGAGAGACTGAGACAGAAGGCGAGGGGAACCGCAGTGCCTTTCATGACCTAGTCTCACGAGGGACAGACCATCCCTTCCAACACATCTGTTTGAAGTGTGGCTCTAAGTCTAGCCCACGCTCCAGGGAGGGTGGGGATCAGGGTGCTCGTGTTGAAGGTCGACTGTTGAAGAATGGGCAGCACATTCTCACAGCCCCACCCTTCCTTCTCCCTCCCTTTCACCTGTGACTTCTCCAGTGCTTGCCTCCCCCTCTTCTCCTGCCCCCTACCTCTCATGATGTCACTCCCCCACCTCAGCTTTCTCTCTCTCCCCTCCTCTGTCCAAGGGCCCATCTTATGTGGGGTCTGTCTGACCCTCTGGGAGTACTCCCTACGGGAGTTCTTCTCACCCTTGTCGATATCAAGTCCCTTTCCCCTCACCACACCCCCATGCTCAGCAGGAGACAGGCTCTCATTGCTCCAATTCCTCCACTTTCCTAGTGACACTTCTGTCAGCCTCACTCTCCTTCCCCTAGCCTGGGACTCCAGCCCCACTCAGTGAGCAAGGAAGACCAGGAGCTGGCAGGGGAGGGCAGAGACTCTCGCCTCCCCAGACCCTGCCCTGTACTCACCACAAGCAGAGGCACCCCCTGTTCCCCGCACCCAAAGGCAATGGCCCCTCCGTGATGTCTGCACAGAGTGTGGGAGGCTCAGGACTCCTGCAGGTGGCAACAGCCTCTCTGGCAGCCTAAATCCTAAAGTCTAATTTTCCTGGTTTAAAATCAGCCTCTTCAACCACTAATTGTTGAAAGGGGGAAAAAATGAGAAAGGAAAAGGAAAATCAATTTGTATCGAGAGATGAAGTGTGCCGGGGGCCCACTACCCTTCCCATGAAGACCGTGAAATCTTCAGAGCTGACCCTGAGCAGCAATGCTTATCAGCACCAGAAAGGAGCCCACAGCCTCCTCCCCCAAGCTGGGCCAAGGGGGAGTGACGACATTTCCACCTCACATCCGAGTCCTCACTCTGGCTGTCTGGCTGCCACCTGGAGAGCAATGGGCAGAGGCCACCCTGCCCACCACTCAAGTGCTCCCCAGTTGGGTCTCAGACAAGGGTGGTGGGAGAGAGGCCATGCGACAGGTCAGTGCCTCCTGGGCTTTGTCTCTCCTCCCTGGGAACAGGAGAAGGCCACATCTCCTCTAAACTCCATGAAGGGACAGTGGAGGACTCACCCTGTTCGGGGGGCTCTTGGTCCTCACTGCCCCAAGATGGAATCACTGACTGTGACCTTAGACTCCCTTGCCCTGGGCCTGGACCCCTGCCCCAGGCTGAGCCAGAGAGCAGGAGTCAAGCTTGCTAGAGATGCCCTTCCTCCTCCTTGTCCCCACTCACAATCCTCCTCTGCTGAGATTCTGAGTATTGGACTCATTGGGCTCTCATGGCAATTTTGGCACCCCAAGACTGAGCCTCTGGGGCCTCAGACAACAGAGTCCTGAAACCCAGGGATGCAGAAGATGGAGCTAAGGTAAACAGGGAAAGTATAGGACTCCCAATAAAATGGGAATTTCAGATACACAGCACACAAGATTTTAGTATAAGTATGTCCCAAATCTGACTTGGGACATACTTATCCTAAGATACTATTCTTTGTGTATTTGGAATTCATATGTAACTGAGTACGCTATTTTTTCATTTGCTAAATCCAACACCCTTAGACAGAGGGAGGCCCTGCTAGGAACTGGGGTCCTCAGACACAGCCCCATGCTGGCCATGGTCACACACTCGTGTCCTCAGCCAATTTGACCCCTCCATCCTATACTGGGAGTAAGTCGCCCACACAGAGGGAGAAGTCCAGTCTGTGCATGCATGGGCCAGCAGGAAAATGTAGAGGGGGAATAGTAGGGTGCTTGTGAGTATGTGTGTATGTGTGTGCATGTGTGCGAGTGAATGTGTGAGTATGTATGTAAATGTGAGTATATGAGTGTGTGTGAGTGTACATGTCAGTGTGTGTATGTGTGTGCATGTGAGTTTGTGTATGTGAGCATGTATGTGTGTATATATGTGAGTGAATATGTGAGTATACATGTAAAGTGAGTGTATGAATGTGTGTGAATATACATGTGTGTGAGTGTATATGTGAGCATGTGTGTGTGCCTATGTATGCATATGCACATGTGAGTGTAAATGTGTGTGAGCATATGTGTGAGTGTGTGTGCATGTGTGAATGTGTGTGGGTGTGTGAGCCGGCAGTGGCAAGTGTGAGTATACATGTGGCTTCCTTGTGCTCTTGCTATTGTATGGAGCCAGCACCTCTTGGGCACCTAGTGCATGCCAGGCCCTGTTCCATAGCACAAGACAGAAGCCTCTGCCGCCTGAAGCCGGCCTTCTAGTGAGCAGAGGCAACAAGCAAGAGAAAGCACTGGGAACTTGATTTCCTAGACACTTCATCTGTTTCCTTTTAAGTACAATTGACCCTGGAACAACGTGGGTGTGAACCACAGGGGTCCACTTACATACAGATTTTCTTCTGCCTCTGGCAGCCCTGAGACGGCAAGAACCACCGCTCCTCTTCCTCCTCCTCCTCAGCTCACGCAACATGAAGATGACGAGGACGAAGACCTTTGTGACGATCCACTTTCACTTAATGAAAAGGAAATATATGTTCACTTCCTTATGAGTTTCTTCATAGTATTTTCTTTTCTCTAGTTTCTCGAAATCTAAGCATACTGTATGCAATACATAAGATACATGTTAACAGATTGTTTATGTTATCAGTAAGGTTTCTGGTCAACAGCGGGCTGTTAGCAGTTACATTTTGGGTGAGTCAAAAATTGTATGCACATTTTTGACTTTGATGGGGGAAGGAGGTCAGCGCCCAAACCCCTGCGTTGTTCAAGAGTCAACTGTACTCTTACCTCCTTGCCCCGTTTTCTGTGGCTTACAGCAGAATATCTGAAACTGGGCAATTCATAGCTAAAAGCATTGATTTCTTACATTTATGGAGGCTGAGAAGTCCAAGGTTGAGAGGCTGCTCCGTTGAGAGCCTTCTTGCTGGTGGGGACTGTCTGCAGATGCCCCGAGGTGGCACAAGCCATTACATGGAGAGGGACCTGTGCGTGCTAACAGGCTAGTTCAGGGCTCTCTTCTTCTCTTATAAAGCCACCAATTCCACACCTATGATCAGGCACTAATCCGTTAATCCAGGAACCAAGTAATTCATTCACGAGGGCAGAGCCTCAGAGCCGTCACCTCTTGAAGTCCCCAGCTCTCAATACCGCACATTGGAGATTAAGTCTCAATGTGGGTTTTAGAGGAAGCATTCAAACTATAGTAACAGCATTCTTTTTTGTCCAGCTTGTTTCTGTTTGTTTGTTTTGTTTTGTTTGAGCCTGGGTCTCTGTCACCCAGACCGGAGTACAGTGGCACGCTCACGGCTCACGACAGCTTCGACCTCCTGGGCTTGAGCGATCCTCCCACCTCCACCTCAGGAGTAGCTGGGACTTCAGGCATACACCACTACACCCAGTTTTTTTTTTTTTTTTGGTAGAGATGAGGTCTCACTATGCTGCCCAGGCTGGTCTCAAATTCATAGACTTGATCCATCCATCCTCTTGTCTGGCCTCCCAAAGTGCTAGGATTACAGGCATGAGCCACTGTGCCTGGCCATTTTTCTCCAGTTTTATTTTTTTCTTTTTGGTAGAGAGAGTCGGGGATCCAGGTCTATCTCTGAACACTGCATAGACTTACGATGTGTTTTAGACCCCAGCCTCAGGAAGAATAGCCAGCCATGCAGAGGGTTTGGCACCAGAAAACTCAACTCCCTGTGTCATGTTTTATTTCTCATCCCATCCAAAGTGGACAAGCAAAGGCCAGTCGACCTGGTTTATCTCTTCACTTGCAAATACAGATGATTGTTTTTAATATACATGGCATACCCCCTCCCCCAGCTACCTCTCTCCCTTTGTGAGGCAGTGGCCCCCACACCCTTAGCTCTACGTCTCTCTCCAGTCCTGTCTCCAAATGGCAGCAGCACCAGAGTGGTCCTCCAGCATCAGTCTGACCTGGTCGCCACCGGCCATCGCATATACCTGCAGACAGGTACGATACTTGTGAAACAGACAAGGAGTAGCGATCAGGAAGCAGCAGCCTGCTGGGACATGCAGGCAGGAGGACCCAGGCCCTGCAATCCCACCTGGGCATCAGCTCTTCCTGCTCCACTTGGGTGAGCGGGGAGAGGGGCCAGGGCAGGCTGGAGACCCCCGGGCGGGGAACTTGCTCCCGTTTGTGGGCATGCCTGGCAGTCTCTCAGTGGCCTAACTTCGTGAAAGCAGCTTGTGATTTGCATGGTTGTTTGGAATTAAAACAGAAATGTCCTTCCATGAATGACCCAAGATCCTTGAAGTGCTCAGCTGTGGGCGGGTGACTCTGGAAGGCAGGGGGAGGAAAGGGATGTCTCCCAGTGGTTGACCTTCTGTCCCTTGGGCATTCTAGCAAACCAGGTGCACATGAAGGTAGGGGAGCAGGCTGAGAGCCCTACACTGTGGGCAGTGGGGGACTTGGGCATGTCCCCCTGCACAAGCAAGTGCCAGGCTGGCATGAGAGCATGTGTGGAGCAGGCAGCAGGCAAGCACTTGGGACCAATGGCCCCGTGGTGAGAAGACCACTGGAGGACCGTTCCCCAGGAGGTGGGGCTTAGGTGGAGGGCAGCGCAGAAGCTGGACAAAGCACGGGACCAACCTCCAAAATGTGGGTTCACTCCACACCCTCTGCTGTGTGACTATGGGCACATCAACCCCTCTCTGGGCCTGGGTTTTGTCATCTGAAAATCCAGGGGCTAACTCAGGAAACAAATGGCACTGGCCCCGTGTCAGGCAGCATCCTATCTACAGCAGACAGGCAAGACACAAGCAGACACATGCATGAGTGTAGGGACTTCAGGTGCCGCATGACTGTGAGAAAAAGCACACAGCCGGGAAGAGAAGCAGACAGTGAGATGGTGTGAGTGTAAGGGTGTGTAAGTGTGTGGACCTTGGTATGTGTGAGCGTATATATGTGTGTATGTGTGATTAGGTAGGGGTGTGTGTGTGTGTGTGTGTGTGTGTGTGTGCGTGTGTGTGTGTGTGTGTGAAGCAACCCCACCCAGGACCCTTTGACGTCTCCTCTGAGAATGTGCATCTTGTCAGTCCACGGGGAGGCAGCCAGGAGAGGGTCTGGCCTCGGGTATAGCTCGTGGAGGGAACAGCCACTACAACACAAGCTGGAAAAGCCAGATGACCTCAGTGTTTCTTTCCAGGAATAGAGTTCGGTATTGAAAGAAAGACAGAGGAACAAGCTCATTGGAGGAAACACCCAGAGTTCTGTGGACTCAGCAGTGGGCCGCAGGCAGCCCTGTCTGACTTCAATCCCCGCAGGAAGCTCTGGCTTTGAGGGGCTCAGCTCTTGTCACTATCCCCTAATACTGCTGCAAAAAACAATACCCCATGATTCTCAGACCACACTTGGAGCAGACCCAAGCCCGAGAATCTGTCTGAGTCCTGGCAGCTAGCACCCCTGGTACCCAGTGCTCCTCCCTACCCAGGCACTGTGTGGTTTTAGGAGCTAGCCTTAGAGCGGACAGGCTGAGGTCTCAGGGCAGTATAGCCCAGCATGAATACACACTTCCAACTGAGCCCACCCACAGCTACGGAATGCAGTGACCCTCCCATCTCCGGGGGCATTCTAGCAGGAAGAAGAACAGCTCCTGGCAGAGAATCTAAGCAACATCTCTGTTTTTTATTGAAGTTAATCACAGTGGATTGAATTGCCCTCCCCTTCCCCAGAATGTCCACATCCTAACCCCAGAATCAGCAAATATGACCTTATTCGGGAAAAAATCTTTGCAGATGAAATTGAGTCAAGGATCTTGAGATGGGTTTACCTGGGTTAGTCTTACGGGCCCTAAATCCAATGACAAGTATCTTTAAAAGAGACTCTTGACTCTTAGAGGAGATAAGAGAAGGCCCTATGAAGATGAGACAGAGATGGAAGAGACGCAGCCTGAGCCAAGGAGCTTCGAGTCACCGGAACTGGAAGAAACTAGGAAGGACACATAGGGCCTGAGGAGGGAGTGTCTGCTTGCCAGGGACTTGACTTGGGACTCCTGGCCTCCGGAGATGTGAGAGAATGAATCGGTGTTGTTTTAAGCCACACAGGTTGTGGTACTTGTTACAACAGTCTTAGGAGACACACACTGTCATCACATACGTGGATTAACCGTCAGAGGTCTTCGGCTTGCAAGCTCTCCAAGGCTTGCCATGAAACCATGTGGCCAGGCTGCCCCCGCGACACTTCCGGCTCCCCACAGGCAAATGTTTCTCCTCCTTCCCCTGGTGATATTTACCTCCATATCTCCAAATGGCATGCACACACGGCCTGTTGATTTTTTCAATTTGGGGCTTTCTTTGTCTACTGACTTCCGCCGTGGAGGACAGGGGTAGAGGGTTTTGTCCGAGCCCCTCCTCATGCCTGCCTGCTGCCTGCTCCCACCCTCCCAGTACAATAATAATGCCATTTCCACAAGATCGATATTGCAAACATGCCTCAAAGCTGAGCCCGTCAGACATTATTTCTCTTCCTTCTCCTGCATCAACATCTTTCCCCCCGGAGTTAATAATGGTCTTATTTTTTCATTTGCTGCGTTTTCTGTTCACTTAGCGTTAATTCCATCTCAAACTCTCGCCCAGTTGTGTCAACACATCAAGACATTTAAACACTTTAGACATCCTCCTAATTTGATCTGTTTGAAGAAATTGCTCTCCCTGGCCCGGTCTGTCTCCAGGCCAGCGTCCAGCCCTCCTCCTCTCAGGAGCCCCATTCAGCCTCATCCCAGGATTCCTGGATGTCTCTCTTCCACTTCTTTGTCTTAGTTCCTCATTTCGAAGGGGCAAATTCTGCGTAGGAGGCAACTCTGAGCTTTTGTCGATTAAATATATTTATTGTCCCCTCGAATTAAGTTGATAGCTTGGCAGGGTGTGGGGTTTCAAGAGGAAATGTATTTTCCTGAGCAGGTTTGGGCATCATGTCCTGGTCCTCTGGAGTCTGGCCTTGCTGTTGAGAAGACCACCGCCATTTTGATTCTTCATCCTCCGTGTGAAGCATGTTTGTTCATTGTTTTATTTTTCACCCTCTCTGGAAGCTAGTCAGGCTTTCTCTTTGCTCTCTGTATTCTGAGATGTCATAATTATGTGCCTTGCTGCGGGTACATTTCAGTCTGTGTTCTGAGTGGGCTCACTGAATCTGGAACTGCGTGCCCGTCTCGGGCTGCCATAGCTAAGTACCATAGACTGGGCGGCTGAAACAACAGAAGTGAATTCTCTCACAGCTCTGGAGGCCAGATGTCTAAGATCAAGGTGTCATCAGGGCAGGTTCCTCCCGAGGCTTCTCTCCTTGGCATGTGGACAGCCATCTTCTCCATGTATCCTCCCAGGGTCAACCCTCTGCATGTGTCTATGTCCTAATCACCTGTTCTTATAAGGACACCAGTCTTACAGGATTAGGGCCCACCAATATGGTCTCATTTTACCTTAACTGCACTAAGGAACCTTTTTCCAATATGGTTGCTTTCTGAGGTACTGGAGTTAGGATTTCAACATATAAATTGGGGGAGGTCATGATTCACCCCATAAAAATGCCCTTTCCTTTGGGGAGTATTTATAGAGTTATTTCTTGGATACTTTTTCCTCTGCTTTCTTGGTTCTCTGTTCCTGGAATTTTTATTATTAAAATATTAGCACTCCTGACCAAGCCCTTTATTTTCTTTGCATATTTTTTCCACTTTCTAAGGTGATTCCACAACCTCATCTCTCGCCACCTTGTGTTTTCCGTGTCCACTACTGTGTTTTGTCTCCCTGAGCTCCCTGGCCTCCCATCTGTATTTTATCGGCACCTCTAAGGATGCTCGTCATCATTTGAGGAGGATTTCATCCAACCACCTAGTGTCTGTTTCTCTTAAGTTGCTGTTATTTTGGGTGCTCTCTTTCTAAGACAGATACTCTTGTTGGTATTGGGGTACCCCAAGCTGCATGTTGCATCTGGGGGGACACAGCCTGAACAAGGAATCTTTGTGGTGTGGGGCTACCTTGCTATGGCTTCACATAGGATGGCTCAGTTGAGGCATGTCCCTGAGAGACACCTGAGTCAGTGAGTCTGCAGGTCTCCTCTAGGCTGGTCAGATTCCCCGACAAAGACTCCCCTAGTACCCATCTGGGTCAGATCACAAGGGACTGCATGCAGGATCCTACTCAGGCCCCATTCCCAGGATGATATCTGCTTGTACTCTGAGCCCAGCAGTGGCTGGCCCCAAGACAGACACTGTCTTTTTGGCTTTCTCCAAAAAAATAAGCTTCCATTCTTTTATTGGGGTGCATAAAGGACAATCCCCCAGGCTCTTGGAATCAGAAAAGAAATCTTGGGATCTTACAGCTCTGGGAAAAGACTTACAACTCTGGGGAAAGACTTACAGTATTACACTGTCTTCCTGCTTGTCCATTTGATCCATTTGCAGCCTCAAAGTTGCCCCTTGGCATTCCTGTGCCTTTCGTTGCCTAAGAGTCCTCCATGACTGCTGTTTCCCACTGCTGGCTGAGAGCTCAGACTTCTTGGGTCTCCTAAGCCAGTGGCTGCTCAATCATCTACTTAAATACCTTCAAGATTGTGTAGCTTGTACAAATTTCCTAAAGCATAAAACTACTCTAAAGAATAAAGCCTATTAAAATATATAATCATTTTAACAGTGGCATCTATAAATAGAATATTCGCTAAATGCTTTTGCAAACATTTCATTCCAACTTTTCCCAACCCTCAGTAGACAGCAAGTTCATCTCCACATGACCACAGGGCGAATGTAGGACAGGGGGCAGAGGCCTGGGACCGGCCTGGCCCTGGCTATAATGCCCAGGTGCAGGGGGAAGGTCCCTTCCTGCTCTAGGCCTTTGACACCTGTGCCCATCCTGAGGCCAGGAGGTTCAAAGGAATGCAAGTTTGTCTGAGGTCACACTGCCACAGTGGGTTGGCGCTGGAGAAACCTTCTAGCTTCTACTGCCTAGTGCCTCTTTGTAAGTCTTTTTGACCTGATATTTTTCTGTTGGGCCGATTGGTTGGAACTGAGGCTGTTGCAGCTGTGAGCTTCCATATCTTTAATTTCTCCAGGGAGAGAGAAGAATGACTTCCCCATCAGCTCAACTCACAAAGGCTCACAGCTCATCCAGTGAACTTCAGAGCCAAAGGGCCCAGGAGAGGTTGCAGCCCTAAGCTTTGACTGGCAGACAGGGATATCAAAGAAGAGTCCCTCATTCCCCAGAGCAAAGTGCCTCCCTCAGGCCTGGCCTGCCCAGCCATCCATGAAGTCCTGCAGACGACAGTGACCTCTCTCCAGTGGCCACTGCCCAGCTGCCTCTCTGACCCTGTGACGTGACTCACTAAAGACTCACTGGGACCCTCAGTCTCCATGGATTCTCTGCCACTGCAACACGCCATGAAAATCTCTCTGACCCTCCACAGTGCCAGCTTCTCCACAAGCCAGGGGGAGGATTTTCTCCTGGCCCCCAGTAGTAGGCCCCAGCTGACCCCTCAGGCAGTGTGTTGTATGTCTACCTTCCCAGGCCTCCCTTGCTGGCCTCCTCTGAGGGTGTTCCACAAGGCTCATCCCTGTCTTCCTGCTTGTCGGCTGTCCCATCAGACTGAGAAAGTCAAAACAGAAACAATATCTCGCCATTCTTCAGATTCTGACGAGGTCTGTGCACAGCCCACAGTAAACAGAGATCGGTTACCACCTCTGTGAAACAAATTACCACAAGCTGGTGGGCATTTGCTGGTGGCTTAAACTAACACATGTTTTCTGTAGGTCAGGCATCCAGGATGACCTAGCTGGGCCCTCTGCTTAAGGCCTCATGGGTGCGGTTGAAGCGTTGGCTGGGGCTCTGCTCCCACACTTACCTGATTGCTGTGGGGTTCACTTCCTTGGGGCTGTGGGTCTAAGGGCCCCGGTTTCATGTGGCTGTTGGCCATCAACCACTCCCAGTTCCCTGCCGTGTGGATATCCCCAGCATGGCCACTTGCTTCATCAAAGCCAGCAAGAATCTGCTAGCACGACCGATATGACAATCTTTTATAACAGAATCACAGAAATGACATCGTATCCCCTGGACCCTATTCTATTGGTTAAAAGTAAGCTCTGCTCACACTTATGTGGAAGGGACTGCACTGGGCATGTGCACAAGGAGACAGGGATTACTGGGGCTCCCAGAGACTGACGCTGCTCTCAAGATACTGATAGAGGCCAGGCACAGTGGCTCATGCCTGCAATCTCGGCACTTTAGGAGGCCAAAATGGGAGGATTGCTTGAGCCCAGGAGTTTGAGAGACCAGCCTAGGCAACATAGCAAGACCTCGTCAATACAAAAAAATCAAAAAAATTTTTCTGGGTATGGTGGCACACGCCTGTAGTCCCAGCTACTCTGAAGGCTGATGTGGAAGGATCGTCTGAGCCCAGGAGGTCGAGGTTGCGATAAACCATGATCTTGCCACTGCATTCCAGCCTAGGTGACAGAGTGGGACCCTGACTCAAAAAAAAGATATTGATAGCAAGAGTGTTCATACAAACAAGATGAGTTTGCCTTTGAGAGGTAGGTTGAGTTCAGACTGCAACAGCCTTGAGTGGCAAGACCAGAGGTCTGGTTTGAGCCCTGGAGAAGAAGGCCACGGCAGATATGAAGGCAAGCTCCAGTCTTTGTCTCCAGCCAGCCCAGTGAGGAACAAGGGGGTGAGGAGTGAGGTGTCCCCAGAGGTGGCCAGAGGAGGACTTCAGGGTGAGGACCCAGGCAAGTGTCTGTATGTGACCCAGAGTAGGGTCCCAAGAGGAAGCAGAATGGTGAAATCAGAGAGAAGCAGAGGATGCATGAGGCATGGACCCTCCTGGGAGCTAAAAGGGCATTAATGTGGCAGATGTGGTCAGTTGCACAGATACTTGACTATGTAGGGCCCATACAAGGTCAGCTCAGGAAGGAGAGGGCCGGAGTCAGAGTTACATTTTTTTTTTTTTTGAACTGGAGTCTCACTCTGTCACCCAGACTGGAGTGCAGTGGCCGCTCTCGGCCACCTCAGCCTCGACCTACTGGGCTCCGGCGATCCTTCTGCCTCAGCCTTCCAAGTAGCCAGAATTACAGGCATGCGCTACCACGCCCGGCTGATTTTTTGATTTATTGTAGAGATGAGGTCTCGCTGCCCAGGCGGGTCTCGAACCCGCGGGCTCAGGCAATCCACTCACCTCAGCCTCCCAAAGGCGCGGAATTACAGGCTGAGCCACCAAGACTGGCTCAGAGTTACATTTTTAAGGCTGACTCTGCCTATGTGGGAACACTGGGGTAGGGACCTGAGTGTGTGCTGGGGTCTGGCTAGAGGCGTGTGAGAGTCCATTAGGGCCTGAACCAGCTGCAGCCAGTGGAGCTGGGGGCATGTGGGAAGAGGAGATTTGGTTGTCTGCACCCTAAGGAGTGGTGAAGACCAAGAGGAGGCTAGACTTGGAGAGGAGATCACGGTGGCCCCAGACATGATTAGGGTCTTGGACATTTTCTTTAGCCTAATCCAGACAGAGAGGTTCCTGGGGCCTTTGCACGGTGTGGCCCACCAGAGGAGGATTTGCACAGAGGGCTTTGAAGCCGAAGTCTTCTAGGCACAAGCACTGCCTTCTTGCCCAGTGGATTCCTTCGGTGCCATCTTTAGCATCAGGAAGAATGTCCCCAGAGGTGACCAGAGGAGGACTTCAGGGTGAGAACCCGGGCAAATGTCTGTACGTGACCCAGAGTAGGGCCCCACGAGGAAGCAGAATGGTGAAACCAGAGAGGATCAGAGACCATGCCTCCCCGGGGAAGAAGGAATGCTCCGTGTTGACCGGGGCCCCTGCTGTGGCCAGGGCTAGAAGGGAGCAGTACAGAGAGCGAGTCAGGCTGTCAAGGAGATTTGCTGCAAAGAGGCCACAAGGTGGTTAAGCAGAAGCTGCTGGTATTTAGCTGTGCACGGACGGCTCATTTTTCTGCCAAGAGAAACAACGATCCTCTTGTCCAGACCGTCCCAAACTCCTTGGCAACCGTGACATCCATTTGCTCTTGGATGCCACTGAGAGACGCCAGGCCTTATCTCCTCCTGGGGCTTCTCTTATTTCACTCTGTGCTAACTGCTGCATTTAAGCTCTGGTAAATGATGGCGATGTAGACGCAACAACTTGGCCTTCAATGGCATTTATTTTTTCTTCCTGGCCAAACGCTGACATATAAAACTCAATTTCATTCTGAGAAAAGTCAAGCGGCTGTGTGTGTGCTTAGACCCCTCTCAAAGACAAAGGGTCATACCTCCCACCCTGGCCTGCTTCCAACTCCGCTGGGAAGGTTCTGCACGGGCCCGGTGTGACTGGAAGTTGGCCTGGAAGAAAATTGAATGAATGGGAAGGGAGGTGTCTGAATTCTGCAGACTCAGTCCTTTCCTGAGCCTGGGCTATGGTCCTGATACTCCTGCTTCCTCGGAGCAAGTTCCCTGCTGAGCCTCAGGCTTCCCTCTGTGAAATGGGTCCCTCCCACCCAGGGGTACTAACCCCAGGATCACAACCCTGACCTCTCTTGACCCTGTGGGAGCACAGACCTAGTGCTGCAGATCTGAAGGTCGGGCACTGCTTCGCTCCTCTTGATACCAGATCTGTGACCCGCTTGTGTCCTCACTTGGGATCTCAGTTTTCCAACCTGCCAAATGGCAAAGCAGTGACACTGCCAGTTGTAGAGTTATAACAAGATAAGATGCAAATGCTGTTCACCCAGGCCTGGGCATGGAGTGGGCCCTTGGTCATCGGCGTGTGCTTTACACTTCCGTTCCACCTGGCTTAGGGACTGAAAATTTAAAGAGGCCCCTCCCAGTGGCATCTGCAGCCCAGAGGTTGGTGCCAGGTGGCAAAGGCTGGGAAAAGCAACAGGTACTAGGAGGGTAGTGATGGGAAAAGACCCAGACCCCTCGTTCCACTTGTTAACCCTGTCACCGTCTCAACCCCTGCCGCCCTGTCTCAACATGTCTCACAGTGCAGCATTTGTAGGTGTTTTGGTTTGGCTTCTACTCCAGAAGCTGGTTCTTTTTTTTCCCATGTTGAACTTACCCATGTGGGCCCTCCACCAAGTGACCTCCATGTGGAGTGCATGACCCACCCACAGGGGCTAGCCTTCGACGCATCACATGGCCTGGCCATGGAATGCCATGGCAGTGGCACTGAGCCACGCCAGGTGGTCACAAGAGGCATCATGCGTTTCCACTCAGCCCTCTGGTGTTCCATGCTCTGCCACAAGGCCAGCAAGCCTTGGTGACCCCTGGCTCAGCTACCCGGGCCCAGGAGGCAGACCCTGGGCATCCAGGACTTGGGCACACCTGGCTGGGCCCAGGAGAGATCTGCAGCCTTGGGTGATTAGAAGCAATGCTGTTGCTAAGAGCCTTGCCTGCAAGGACACACAACGTTCCACCAAGTATTTGTTTGTTGAATGAGTAAACGAATGAGAAAATGAGCCCCAGAAAGAAGAAATTTTGTTTCTGAAGTGGCACAAATAATGAGTGAAGGTTCTTTCCTGAGTCATTGGAGTCCCCCTTTCTAGGTGTTTCTTCAGCACCGTGTGATTGCTACGTGAAGGAAAGGAAGATGATCATCACCCAGACTCCGCCCATGGAAGGATCATGAAGTGGGCAGCATCCTCTGTGTCTTCTCCCCTAGCAGTGCCCCCTTTTGCTCTCCACTGGGGGCCGGCCCCTGGGGGATCAGGAGGTGCTCCCTGAGATGACACCTGGAGAGGCCAGACTTGACCCCAGGAATGTCCTTTTTCACTGGAGACTTGGGAAAAATGAAACCTGTAACTGATTCTTAAAAATTATCTAATATTTTATGATGCTGACTTAGGATTCAGATTTCACTGAACCGTGGCTTTTTAGGCTCTGTGAAAGAGGATACACTTTCCTAGACAGGTCTGCTCGTTTGGCAGCCTGAGAAGTGGTGGTCGTGGTGGTGATGAGGATGGTGGTGAAGAAGTGTGGGGAGGTGAAGAGGACGGTGGTGGAGAAGAGAGGAAGCTGGATACTGCACCGCAGCAGTGCCTGTCACTTGGTGTTCACAAGGTCTGGCCTCCTTGTGAGGCTCCCTGCCTCCCTCATCGTGGGTGCCAAGTCTCCTACAGGCACAGCTGGGACCTCCCTCCCCACGGTGTCTGCCTTGACTTCCCCCTCTCACCCTCCTGCAGCCAGGGCCGAGGAAGTATGGATTCCCGGGCAGAGCCCAGGCCCGGCACAGGCTGGCAACGATCAGGCTCCTGTCACTTTCAGCTCTGTGACCTTGGTCATCTCACTTGGACACGTCTCAAGCACCTTATTGTAAAGTGGGGACGATAATGGACCCGGCCTCTGAGGACCGTCATGAGGAGCAAAGTGGGTAACACACGGCTGTATTTTGAGTGTGCCCCCAAACGTTCATGCGCTGGAAGCTTCATTGTCAATGCAAAGGTATGAAGGGGTGGGCCTTACGGGGTGATCCCAAGGGAGGGCAGACCCCAGGAGGGGACCAGAGCCTTTATCTGAGGAGTGGGGGAGCTGCAGCCAGTGCTGCTGCGGGTGTTGATGTTGGTGTTGTTGCCAGGGTTGTTGTTGCCGGTGCTGTTCTTGGTGCCAGGGCTGTTGTCAGTGCCGCTGGTAGGCTGTGGCTCACGTGTTGCTGGTGCTGGTGTCAGGGTTGCTATGGCGGGTGCACTGTGGTCAGTGTCTGTGTCAACACTGCTGTGGTTGTACTGTTGTCAGGTTGCCACTGCCAATGCCACTGGTGACGTCAGTGTCCTTGGGATTGTGGTCAGTGTTGTCATCATGCTGCTGTTGGTGGTGTTGCTGTCAGTGGTGCTGTTGGTGTTGCTGTTGTTCAACCCGCTGGTGTGCTGTGGTTGGTGCTGTGGTTGGTGTGGCTGTCAGATTGCCACTGCCAATGCCATTGGTGACATCGGTGTCCTTGGGATTGTGGTCGGTGTCATCGGCGCTGCTGTTATGGGCATTATCGTTGGTGCCGTTGGTGGTGTTGTCAATGGTCATGTTGGGGCTGCAGTTGTCAGTTTCTGGTGTGCTTTGCTTAGTGCTGGCATCAGCATTGTCACGAGTATTGCTGCAACTAGAGTGCCACCACCAGCATCACTGTTTTGGATGGGTTGGCCTTCACTGAGAGCAGGCCTCATGCAGGGTGATACCCAAAGCATCCAGCAACCTTCCCCAGATGGCTGGGCCCTCACCACGTCTTGTGTGTGGGCCTGAGCACCAAGCAGTCTTCTCTTTCCTCAGGTGAAGAATCACAAACACAATCAATTTTCACAGCTCATCCAAGGTCACACAGCAAGTGGGTGCAGAGCTGGAAGCACAACCTGGGCACTTGGTCCCCAGCCTGGCACTCGAGCTGCCTGCAACCAGGAGACAGTTGACTCCTTGCCTGCCCAGCTGGTATCTTAATGACACATATTTCACGGAAAATTGTAGATGGATGACTTGGGCATTCTTTCCAGAGAAGCTGTCAGTTCACATTAGGCTCCAAGGGGTGACCGCACAGTTGGTAGATGTCACTTAAAAATGATAATAACGTTTGCATTTCTGAAGCCATCCGTTATGTCAAGAGAGACAGAGAAGGACCCTTCACAAATGGGTGATGACCATGTCCATTGCACTCCCTTCTCCATCTCACCAGAACGAGAGTCTCGGATTGGTTACAGAGTCCCACAGCAGGCAGATGAGGGCTGGGGACACTGGGGAGGGGTCTGGGGAGAGGCTGCTCAGATCCCTCTGGCTGTGACCTCTTCCTTCCAAGGCTGGCAAAGTAAGATTGAGCTAAAAGTGACTCTGCCTGGGCTCACTCCTTGTGCGGCCAGGGAGAAGCTCACAGGAGAAGAGGATGAGCAAAGGTGATGTGCTTCCCTAGGGCCGAGGACTCAGCTCCGTGACTTCAGTGGTGACAGCCTCCCTGGCCACTTCTGGCCTCCCAACCACGTATGATGCCTGCCCTATTCCACCCCAGCCTCTAGCCATAAGAGTGACTCTTTTTCACATGTGTCCAAAAGAAAAGAGAATATATACAATTGCCTAGAAAAAGACGCTACACTTATTCAGTCATTCAACAAACTCTTGTTGCTTCTGAAGGCAGCATTCAAGGCTTGTAGAGCATATAGCAGAGAGACTGGGCCTCGTAGAAGAGTCAGTGAAGGCTTCCCTGAAGGGAGCTCTCTAGGGAGGGAGTGGAGTGTGAGGAAGGGTGATCTAGGCAGAGAGTAAAGCACTGGGGGGTCCTGAGGCTTTTTCCAGGAATCAGATGGTGTGTGCAGTGAGGAAGCTGGCCAGGGGCAGAAAGATAGGGGATGAGGACGGGGGTGTGGTGGATTCTCAACTCCTGGGTCATAACAGCTTGAATAACAGAGGCCAGGCGGTGCTCCCCATGGTCTGGCCTCCCTGAAGGCTCCCTTTCCTGTCCCTACTGCGGAAAGACACGTCGAGACCTTGGACCCCAAGGTCCTTGGACCTTGGACACTGCTGCTTCTCCTGCATGGCTGGGCATGTAGACAGAATCACCCAGCGCACTGTGGCAAACAACTGTGCTGGACACCCCTCCCACTTTCTGCTGCAGGCAGTGCCATAGGGAACTGCACATGGGTGCCTTCTCTCTAGATACCACCCTGGTCTCAGTTTGGGACTACTCTGCGTGGCCATGGTAGCCCCAAAGTTTCCTGTGGGAATGTGACAATGTCCCAGCATTCGACTCCCCCCTCTGCCCAGTCCTCTCTCACTTACTTGCCAGTCTTGTTCCAGAATTGCACTCTGCAATGAGCCCCTTTCACACACATCTCCTACTCAGAATCTTTCTAGGGAGCTCAGTCTAAGACACTCAGCACGGGCAAACCACAGATGCGTCAGAGGCAGGGGGAGCTGGAATTGGTATTGAGCAGGCAGGCCCTCTATGGGTGAACTGTGCCACAGGCAGCTGGAAAGGGCAGGAGTGAGGCTCTGTGGCAAGAGGGTGGAGGGCAGGTCACCAGAGACGCAGTGGCCCGGGGCCAGCTGCTGGGCTGTGCCACAGATGCACAGGTACACGGCCCAGCAAGGAAGTGCTACCCACCTGGGGCAAAGGGTGGGTGTGTCCAGGCACCACAGGAAGTCATCAGAGACGCTTATCAATGCAGAGGATGATCTTGAAGTCTCTAGGGTTCATAGCAGCTCCTTTTGTCAGAGTGGAAGAACCACAGGGATTAAGGACTGATCTTGTCCAGGTGTGCAGCATGAACGCAACCAATGCCTGGATAGGAGTGCATTCCTGGTAGGAGAGGCGAGGAGCTCTCTCTCAGATCAAATGATTATCAGTGACTTGAAAGTTGGTGATGAAGGTGATCGTGGCTCCTTCAAACAACCATTTGTTGAGAATCTGGTCCTATGCTAGAAAATGTGTCAATTTCTGGGAAGACAGAGGTTACGCTGACGTTTCTGATAATATTTGTGATCATGTTGAAATTGGCAACCCAACAAGAGCACTCTTGGTAATGGTAATTTGGTAGTGTGGATTTGGTAGTTATGGTGGTAGTGATGGTGATGGTCATGACGGCAATGGTGTGGTGATGGTGGTGGTGGTGATGGTCACGATGGTGGTAGAGATGGTGATGGTGGTTGTAAGGGTGATGGTGATGATGGTGGTGGTAGTGGTGATGGTGGCAATGGTGGTGATAATGGTGATGGTGAAGGTGGTGGTGGTGAAGATGAGATGTTGGCGTTGCTGTTGGTGATGGTGGTGATGATGGTGTGATGGGCTGATGAGATGTTGGTGCTACTGTCTGTGGTGGGGGGGATAATGGCGGGGATACTGGTTTTGTTGCTGGTGGTGGGGAGGGGTAATGACGTTGTTGGTGTTGATGGTGGTGGTAGGCCTGGTAATGACAGTACTAATGGTGATAACGGCAGTAAGAGGCAACTGGGGCGATGACACACATGCGTGTCTGATACTGAGTGGCCCCTGGACCTCCATTAGCTCCTGGGCTCTTTTACATTCCAGTCTTCACCAGAGGGAGTTTTCATTTCCTGAGAGGGCGGCTGCTCTGATTGCATCAGTGACAAATGGCTGCTCGGGGAGCAGGAGGATGAAAATCCTTATCTATTAATTGGTTTTTGGCCTTTCCCTCCCCCTCTGGTAATGACCCTTCCAGTCTCTACTGTTATCTCAGTGTCTCCTCGTGTACTGCTAAGTTTAGCTTAATCGGACCATTAGCCCAGGTGCAAGGTAGACTCTCTCAGTCAGCAGCCACTTGGGACTGTGTTGTCTCTGAGCCAGAGGAGGCAAGAGGAAGGAGAAAACGGGGTCCCCGGGAGATCCCAGCAGAACAGGACACAAGCTGGACCTGATGCTGGAGGAATGGTGCCCGAGGGATGCCCTCTGCAGTGACCAGTGTGCAGGGTACGGGTGGGAGCTCAAATGACACATGGAGCCTCCCATTCAGATGAGGAGCCAAGAAGACCCTGGGAAGACCAGAATCATTGCTAAATGGCTTGTTCCCAGATTCAGGCTAAAGGGAGAGGAATCAAGTTCTTCAAGGGTCTTGCAGGGCTGGGAGCCAGAGACAGCTGGGTGGCCCACACAGGCAGGTCCTGAGAGGCAGGTTCTAAGAACCTGGGCCTGGAGCCTTCACCACAGCCAAGCACCCACAGGGAGTTGTAAACTGCACAGCAAGCCCATTCCTCTGGATTGGGAGCCCATGCAAATGCCCCTCACTGGCCCTCAGCCTGAGGGAGGGAGGCAGTGTAGCTTGCGGGTGGGCTTTCACGGGGTGCTGGAGCCATGGCTGTTCTCATTTGATTCTGTTTTGGAGTTTGTGTCCAGAGTTTATTCTTGAGTTACTTATCTCCTTCAGCGCAAGCAAGCGTGGCAGGCTGGGCCTGGGCCACCTCTGGGGATAGCTCCCTTTCCCAGGAAGGCCACATGGAAGCCAGGAGGAAGTCTATGGAATGTGTGGCTTGTTTGGCTTAGCCATGGACCCCAGGGAGCAATATTACTGTCCTTGGGTTCGACTTGCCCTAAGAGTGGTCACTTCCACAGGACCCCGTAGCCTGCCTTGGGCCTGGGCGACGAGAGTCACTATTGTTCACACATGGACCAGTTCAGCAAGGTTTGGGGCCGAGGTCCTTGGTTTTTTGGGGGTTTTTTTTTTAGTTGGAGTCTCACTCGGTCGCCCAGACTGGAGTGCAGTGGCCGCTTCCGGCCACCGCAGCCTCGCCTGCTGGGCTCCAGTGATCCCTCTGCCTCAGCCTTCCGAGTAGCCGGAACTATAGGCGCACGCTACCACACCCAGCTGATTTTTTGATTTATTGTAGAGATGAGGTCTCGCTGCCCAGGTGGGTCTCGAACCTGCGGGCTCAGGCGAGGTCCTGGTTTTGAGTGGTGTGAGCGTTTGCATGGAAAAACTGAAGCCAGGCTGATGACTGAAGAACTTGGATCGGATACTGGTGTGATCTTCTGGCTGGTGAAAGTTAAAAGACAATTCTCAGGCTATGTGCAGGAAGCTGTCCACAGAACGAGGCACAACAGAGGCTGCATCAACAAGCCAGAGGCCCCTAGGCAGAGTACAACTCCGCAGAGACCTCCTCCCCCACTCTCGGACCCATGCCACATGTCCTGGCACTAACCATGCAGGACCCCAGCTAGGGACGTGCCCGGGGATGACCTGGAGCTTAGAGTCAAAGGGGCCTGAGTCCAACTCCTGTCTCCCTTTCTGTGACCTGTGTTCACAGGTTCACACACTGGCACACACTTGGGGAGCACTTCCTGTGTGCCAGGCCTCAGCAATGCCTGAGCACAGAATGGCAAGAAGCCAGTAGGCTCCTGCTGGCAGAGCAACGGTTCAGAGGGGAGAGTGGAACATACGAGGGAGCAGACAAATAACTGCATGATAACTGGTTGTGACAGTGTCACCAAAAGAAAGACTGAACAAGGTTCCAGGAAAGGCCCTCCCAGGAAAGAGATTCCTGCAGAGACAGGGAAGGCTGGGGAGGAGATGGCGGAGCTGGGCACAGCAGCGATGGCCTGCAATGGGACATCATTGCAAACTCATGGGAAGATGGGTGGCAGCCCGACAGAAGCAGCAGGGAGTGAATGGGATGTTCACATGCACATCTCGTCCCAGACTGGCCACTGCAGCTGCTCCAACCTAGCCTCTGTTCCTTCCTCGTTAGTGACTGCAGTCCTGGAGGGGAATCTGCCCTGATGGGCAATGAACTGCAGGGAGGACTGGATCGTGAGGGCGTCTCAGGCAGTAGTGGCTGGCATGGGGACAGGTTAAAGCAGGCATGGTGCATAGGGCTCCCACCTCAAAGTGCAGTGCACACAGCCCTGTTCGCTCGGCTCCCTCAGAAGGTGCCAAAAGCCTGTGCAGTCAGACACCTTTTTTTCCTGAGCCCTGCCTCCACCGGGGTGCCGAGATGAAGAGCCTCTCGGGGAGCGGGAGCCGTGCTCACCATTGACCAGGCTTAGAGCATCAGATGCCCTCCAGGAAAACCTGACTGTCATGCACCTCAACGTCACCATGGCCCGGGTACCTTGTACTCCATGTCTTGCTCCCCATTCACATTCCTCTCCTCGTCCCCTTCAGGTCTTACTGTGTCTCTTCCAATCACCCGGAGGAAATGGTCCAGGAACCTGGTGTCTAAGAACAGGCCACAGGGAAGCCTCGTGGGATCTGAGAAGCGTCACCAGTGTGGTAGCCGCAGAGGCCTGTGCCTGGCCCCGCTGGAGCTGCCGCAGCTTCGGAGAGGTCCCCGGCCCAGAAGGCTGGATGCAGCCCGAGACCCTGTGATGAGCCACGGGCATCCCTGAAGCTGGGAGCCCCGGGGAACAGAAAAGAACCATGCTCTGTATTCCAGTGGCTGCTGCAGGACTCGGGAAAATTGTCACTTGTCTGGGAAGCACCAGGGGCAGCGGTTACTGCAGAAAATGAATTGTCAAGGAGACAGCCAACGCCATGTCAAGGGGGCACGGTCCATTGTAAGTACAGGAAATTGAGCAGGAAAAGGGGCTGGGTGAGCATTTGTGCCATCACTGTCACCTTGGTCATCACTGCTACCACCACTGGCAGTCAGCAAATGGCCCGTGGACTATCAGCACCACCACGATGGCAGCTGCAGCTACACTGTCATTGCGAACACCTTCCCATCCACCCTCCCACCTTCCACACTTTCCATCCACCTATCCATCCGTCAGAGCCCTCTTTGAGCTCCCAGTCTCTAACTCTGACGCCGATTTCAGTATGGTGCTGGTTACCTGGTGAGCCAAACCAACTCCCAGCTCTAGTTGGACTGACAGTCCCCACAGTGGAGTTTGACAGGGTGACAAAACAAAAAAGTGAACCAAGTTTCCTGTGGGAGGAGAAGGGACTGGAGTCCTCAGTGACTCCAGAGGTCTCCTGGGGAGGACGCAGGGGACTTGAGAGGCCCCAGCTCCCTACCAGCAAGGACCACCACCATGACAAAGCTGCTCATGTGTTCACTCCTTTCCCTACACTCCCTGTTTGGTTCCTACCAGCCCACCCCCAGTCCTTGCTGCACAGATGAAGCAAGGAGGCACCAACATAAGAGACCCGAAGCCCCCCGGGTCACAACTACACATGGACTGCGTGGTTGTCACGTTTCTGCCTGTTTCCCAGAAGACTGGCATCACCATCAGGCAGGGACTGTGTCTGTCATGCTTGGCATGGAAACTTGCACCCAGAATAGACGGGACACCTGCTCCGCCTTGAATAGGTGTGTGTCAAGTGAATGAATGATCGAGTGGATGAATGAACAAACAGATGCATGAATGGATGGACTTCCCAGGCTACCTCCTCAACCACCCAGCTGCCCCTGCCTGGTGCCTATTCTCAGATCTCAGATTCCCAGAATCCCGGAGGCAAAAACATGCTTCTCCTCTCCCGGCCCTCTCCAGATCTGCAGTGGCCAGTGATGGCCGGCAGGCCTCTGCTCTGTCCCTGTGACCAGCCTCGGAGGGAGCTGGTCTCACCGCACAGAAGTAGACATCCGGCAGCTCCCTTCATCCTGCGATTTGGCTCTGGAAGGCGAGGCCCCTCCCCGCTCTGCCCACCCCTTCCCTCCCACCATGGAATTCTCCTTATCTGCAGCTGTACAAATCTGAAAGCTGATTTGCCATGGGGGGGGACATGCCGGTTGGCCTGGGATTAAAGCCCTGCCTTTACCACGTCGGGGAAGGTGATGCCCTTGAGTTGATGTCACAATTTCCTCTTAATTAAATAGAAAGCACAGCCAGTAAATGGGGGAGGGGGGAAGAAAATTAAGAATTAAAGGCATTTGCCTGTAGAAGCCCAGCGGTTTGAGGCTTTCCATTTAGTATTTAAAAAGCTTCCCCGCGCGTCTGCTGCTCAGAGATAGGAGTGGTGAGGTAAATGGCAATTTCGCACCTTCCTGCCAGCCTCCGCATGTGTGTGTGTGTGTGTGTGTGTGTGTGGGTGTGTGTGTGTGTGCGCGCGCGCGCGCACGCGCGTATGTGGTAAGCAGGGGAAGCAGCTGTGAGAAACAAGGGTGGAAGTTCCTCAAAAGCCCGAAGAGGCAGGAAGGCTAGGCACTTCTCTGAGAAAAGCACTCAGCAAGCACATGACTCATCTTCACCTTCTTCTGTTGTTGGCCTTTTCCCGTCCCCAGGTGGGAAGTGAGAGCCCACGATGTTTCCGAAAGCTTGAGGGTGGGGGGTGATGGGCCCTTCCTGCCCAGGCCTGGGCGCTGCTGAAACTGGTCTCCACTTGGAGAGCTCCTGGAAGGGGGCTTCTCCTGGGGACAAGGGCTCATCTTCTCAAGGGCTGCAGCCAGGCTTCCTCTCTGGGGCTCCTATTGTCCTGTGAGGTCACTGCTGTCACCCTCACTTCAAAGCCAGAGAGCGCAGACCAGGGCCACCAGCCTCCTCCTCACTGGCCTAGGGCAGAGCGGGGCCAAACAAGGCCTTCAGATCTCAAGGCCAGGCCTGGAAATGACAGGTCCCGCAGACCAACTTTGGAAACGGCCACAGCTCCATAGTAGAAGCTGGGAACTTCCCAGAAAAAAGGACAAGGGACACAATGAGCATTCCCTCATGGAAACTTCTCTGGGAAGGACTCGAATCCCCATCATGCAGGAAAGGTAGCCACTACCCTGCAGGGGAAGGAGTGGGCTCAGGAAGAGAAGGCCAGAAGGTGACGCTCAGACCACGACCACCTGCCGGGCAAAATCCCCTTCTCTCTCCCTCTCCCTAAAGCCCACCGCCTGTGGGGGTGATGGGGTGGAAGGCGGTCAGGGGAAGGTCTTGGGGACGATCAAGGCTGATGCATCGATTTTCTCATTCCCAGTTTTAAACATTTCCTAGCTGACCCCTACCCTCCCAAAGTGGCACACACCCATCCTGTGGCTTGGGGGCAGTCGTGTTTCATTCTGGGTCACTGTCTCTGATTCGTATCGACAGGAGCGCTGTGGCAGTCGAGACACAGGCTGAGCCGAGCGCCCAATGTATAATGCGAGGACAGACCTGGGCTGCTGAGCCAGTCTCGGAGGTCCACCTCCCTCCACATCCTGGTTATCCTCAGTAGCTCAGGGGGCCGGGAGGACTTACTGTGAGGACAGAGGACTGCCTGGGCACCCTCTGACCATACTGAGCCGACCATGGCTAGTTGGGGGGCTTCCTCTTCTTTGGGTCATTTATGACCTCCTCATGCTCCCAAAGGGGTCTCCACATCAGTGCTCTGCCTTGGAGACTAACTCAGCCTCTCTCTGCCCCCTGCCTGCTCTCACACAACAGAGACCTTGTCCCTCAGGGCGTCCATGGCACTGAGAGGTAAAATCTAACACCTCCCATGGCCTGCAAGGTCCAGAATCACTCCATCACCACCTGCCCTGGCCTCTCTCCACCCCCACCCTTCCAATGCAGCCTCACGCGACCCCACCCCCAGCTCGCTCCTCACCCTTGCACAGAGAGCTTCCCTGGTCCTCTAGGCCACCCTGCTCCCTCATCTGGCTTGGTCTTCTTGCAGATAGAATGACCCTCACCCGAAATGCGATGAGATGTGTTTGTCAACCTCTGAGTTGTTCCCCACCCCCTACTCCAAATGTAAGTTCCACGAAGCAGGGGTGAGTACACACCTGGACTCATCCACTGTGGCATCCCCAGGCCAGAATGAACAAGCTTAGCTACAGGACACCTGGGACTCTTTGATGCGTGAATGAATGAATGAATCTCTCTCCTAAAGCACCTTCCCAAACCTGGGCTGCTTTCTCATTAGGAATTCCCTCATTTGAAGGGAGTGCTTTCAACGATGAGATTGAGGAAGAAAGGAATTCTCCAGATATTTCCAGGAGAATCCAAGAACCTGAGGAGGGAGAATGACCCTGTGGCAGGGAGCGTGGGCCAGGCTAACGAGGGGGGAGATGAGCCTTGGGTGCTGCTGGGATGACTGCATGTGGGCAGTGACGGCAGTAGGGGTGTTCTGGTTGCCAAGCTGAGATGGGCTCTGCCCATACTGAGGGGATGGGGGAGGGCATACTGAGGGGACTGGGGAGTCCATGAAGGAAAGGAGGAGAGATAGCACGAAGTGTCTTTGCTCTACGCCAGGGGCCATGCTGAGAGCCTGTCCTACATTCTCTCTTTGACCTTGCACCGGCCTGTGGACCCGGCATCTTTAACCCCACTTGGCAAAGGCAGCCACAGAATCCCATTTGCCCCAGATCACCAGCCAGTAAGTGACAAAGCCCAGGCCCAATGGGCTCCAAGCCCCTCTCTTACTTCAAATAATGGGATGCCCGGGGGGCTGGGCTGGGGTCTGTCCCAAATCCTACAAGCCCCATGCCTTCCTAGCCCCGCCCTTCCAGAGAAGCTGCCAGCGCTCTTTGATGAGTTGGGTGTCCCCAGAGCCCAGTCATCCTGATGCAGCCTGTGCACTGGTCATGACTGTGGACAGGGCAACCACAGTAACATTGACCCGTGCCCCTGGAATTTCCTGGAGGGCCAGAATGGAACAGGGCCTGATGGCAGAGCTGCCTGGAGCCTCGGCATGCTGTCCAAATGCCAAACGCTTATTAATCTCCCAGCACGAGGCTCTCTGAAGTGGTTACCCCCACCTCTTCCATCTCCTTTGTCTAGGGCATAATTGTCCAGGCCCTGCCTCTCCAATTCTGTAATTAATTGCATTGGGGATGACAGCACGGCTGCTTAACTCCTTCCCTTCTGCACCTCATCCCCAGAGAGAGAGGCAGGTGCTGGCAGGTGCTTTTGTAGGCGACGACTCAGACCGGACTGGGTTCCAGAAGCCGAGCTCAGGCACCGCCCCCGCCACTAGCTGCAAGCCTCAGTTTACCCATTTTGAAATGCAGATAAAGCTCCTTCCCTGCCTTCTGGTTAATTCATCCTCTCTGTTTAATTCAACTCCAAATCTCTTGACAAGGATTAGACCCATTCAAGCGTATCTATCACACTAGTCAGCTTGTGGTAAGGCCTGTTACGGAGATAAAGAAATTGGCGGAGGCACAGAGGAGGGAGGGCAAGGAGGAGGGGAGGGTTTCCACAGGTGCAGGAATGACAAGTGCATCCCAGGGGCGGGAGGGGTGGGGCTCCCCACACAAGGCCGGAACCTAGGGGACCCGAAGGAAAGGGAGCAGGGCATCAGCCATCAATGACAACAACTTAATGATAACCACAATACCCACCATGTGTCCATGTTCACTGTGTGTGCCGGGCACTGCCCTAAGGCTCGGGACACTAGTCCAGCAGCCCTTCTGGCATGCACCGTGCATGATGTGGAAGCCAGAGATGGGATGGGAAGCCAAAGCCACATACACAGAGGCAACTGCAGTATTAAAAATGCTTTGGGGTCACTGGTTATGAGGGGCATGGAAAGCCCAAGGACCCGGTGATCTTTCTCACCTCTCTACTCCTGATCTTACATTTTTCTTTGAATGAATGTTTCTTGCACAGTTTTGTTTTTGAAGAAGAGGGTATTTCTGCCTTGAGTCATGAAGCGCTTGCCTTACAGCTGAAAGCTCTCTACTGTTCTAAAACACCTGTCACCTCCACTGAGCCTCTCCAAGGACCAGAGGG
Organism: Carlito syrichta; assembly: GCF_000164805.1. Classification (NCBI taxonomy): domain Eukaryota; kingdom Metazoa; phylum Chordata; class Mammalia; order Primates; family Tarsiidae; genus Carlito; species Carlito syrichta. Next base: position 659,427 of record NW_007259801.1, read on the forward strand.
CTAAGCAAAAAGGTCGTGGTGAACCCCCTTGTACAGATAGAAACAAAGAGGCCAGGGGTCCTTGTCCGGTGCCCACTGGCGGAGAGAAAAATGGCAGTGAGATGGGGCACTGGGCAGCCAGATGGTTCTGGAAAAAGCAGGCGGCAAGGAATATGGGGAGAGACTGGAGGGGATGGACTGTGAGTGGCACAGAGTCAGGCCAGGACTCCAGTCTTGCTAGGGGCCATGCCAGTACCTTCAAGTGCCCCAGGCTCAGCAGCTGAGACATGAGGGGACCCCAGAGGACTTTCCCCTCAGTACCAGGTTCAGTGAGGTTCCAGAGACAGCTGCCTCAGTGCAAAATTTGAGGGGTGCCAGAAAACTTGGGAATTAAGATGAACCCTATTTTAATACATTTGTTAAAAAAACAAAATTAATTTTTAAAAACTCCAAGGTGAACAAAGCATTAAAATTTGAATTAAAATGGCATCCTGTGGGACTGGGATTCAGGTGAGGCAGGTGCAAATCACACAGAGACCGACAGATAAGATATTTTAATGCGATGTTTTCGATGCACGAGGAACCAAGTATCAACTTTTTTGTGTATGCACGTTTAAAATGTATTTTAGGTTGGGCATAGTGGCTCATGCCTGTAAATCCTAGCACTTTGGGAGGCCAAGGCAGGAGGATCACTTAAGGCCAGGAGTTCAAGACCAGCCTGGATAGTGAGATCTCATCTGTACAAAAAAAAAATTTTTTTTAGTCAGAGTCTCACTCTGTCACCTAGGCTGCAGTGCAGTGGCATGCTCACAGCCACTGCAGCCTCGATCTGCTGGGCTCAGGCAATTCTTCCACCTCAGCCTTCCAAGTAACTGGAACTACAGGCATCATGCCCTGCTAATTTTTCTTATTTACTGTAGAAATGAGGTCTCATCAAGTTGCCCAGGCTGTCTCACACACGTGGGCTCAGGCAATCCTCTCACCTCAGCCTCCCAAAACGTTGGGATTATAGGTGTGAGCCACTGCGCCTGGCCAAAATTTTTTTTTAGTTAGCTAGGTGTAGTGGCACACACTTGTGGCCCCAGCTACTCAGGAGGCTGAGGTGGGAGGATCACTTGAACCCAGGAGTTCAAGGCTGCAGTGAGCTATGATCGTGCCACTGCACTCTGATCTGGGCAACAAAGTGAGACTGACCCACAAAAAAAAAAAGAAAAAGAACAGAAAGCATTTTAATTGGCAAATAAGAATTGTACATATTTATTGTGTACAGTGTAATGTTTGGAATATGTATACACTGTGGAGCGGCTGAATCAGGCCAATTAGCGCATGCATCACCTCACATGCTTATCACTTTTTGTAGCGAGAACACTTTAAAACTACTCCCTCAGCGATGTTCCAGAATATGGCGCATTTACATATCCACATTTCAGATGGAGACAGGACGCCACTCTGCACCTGCCCGACTCACCTCATCTGCCTCGCCCTATCCTCAACCCTGACGGATGCCATCTTGGTTTTAGATTTTGCCACTTGGACCCTTGTGGTTAGTTTGCCTTCATTTAGTTTTTTAACGGGATCTTAAAATTGCATTTATGTTGGCAACTGAGTGTTTTGGTCTTGACCCAGCCCTGTCCTGCCCAATTCCCACACCATGGCGCTGCCAAGAGACCAGGAGTGCCGAGCCAGGACTCCAAACACAGTGTTTCACTCCACCCAGGGCATCCCTGACCACAGTGCCATCAGCCCTACCCCTTCTAGCAGCACCCGCCTCATCTCTCCCATCCCTGCCCACCACTCTAGGCCAGGTCATGTGAACCCTTGAACTGAGCTGAGCCAGGAGGGTTTCCTCTCCCAGATGGGTACCTGGGCCATGGAAATCCAGAGTAAAGCAGCCAAGCTCTGGAGCTGTCGCTGCTATCATTTCGGCAGCCCCAAGATGGCTTCAGGCAGACGAGGGACTCCAGCCTTTCTGTGTTTGGCTTCCTCAGCATCCTCCCATGGTGCTCCTTTTACTTGAGCAGGACAAAGCAGGTGCTATTCTTTGCAGCCAGGTGGACCAGGACGAAGAACCCTCCCAGCCTGTCTGATTGCTCAGACCCAGGGAGGAGAACTCAAGTGGGAGTGGCCTCAGGCGGCCAGGTAGAAGTCTTCCCTGCCCCTGAAGGGACATGGGGTTTGGAAGCTTTCCAAATGGGAAGGGTGATGGTGGGGCCGCGGGAGAAGGGGCAGGAATGGAGATTCATGCTCAGCCTTTCCTCACACCACCTTGAACAGGACACTACACATCAGTCTCCTCACCTGGGAAATGGGCGAAGGAGTTGTGAGAGCAAGGCGACTTGCCCCATGGGCACGGAGGTTGCACACTGGGAAGCAGCTAACCTGGGTTTAAATTCTGGACCTATCAAGAAGCCGGGCCACCTCCCTTTCTGTCCTCTATGAAACAACATAACGATGGCACTTGTGTTTTGGGGTTGTCACAAAGATTAAATCAAATAATGTATGCTGAGTGCTAAACAGTGGGCCTGGCGCCCAACAGTGTACCTTAAGGGCACTTCAAGTGTGGCTGAATCATCATCATCATCATCACCATCACCACCATCATCTCACCGCTTTGCCACACATGTGAGACGAGCTAATGAGCCATCACCTACTGAGTAGACCAGAGGACGCCACAGGGATGTCATTTTCTCAGTGTTTTATTTCCAAGTCCACCTTGAGCGGCCTCCCCAGCAGCCAGGGAGGCAATGGTGGCCTCGAGGGGTGGTGCTTTCTCCTACATCTTCCCCCGCACCCAGTGTCTGGAAAGCAATCAGCCTTACATCTATCATAAGTTAATAATAAATGAATTTCCTCTGCTCATTTTGCTGATACTGAGATCTAACCTGCAGTGTCTGTGGCAATAATCTATTGCCACAACAGATAACACCCTGAATGACAGTTCAGCAGAAAAACACACCCCAGGAGGAGTTGGCATGGCCCAGGGACTCCTCGGCTGACCTCCTCGGCCCTGGGAGAAGTGGGGATGCCAACCATACCTCAGTACTGCCAGCACCGGACTGGGATGGGTACCGGGTCCCGAAGGAGGCCTACTTCACACGCCCGGGTTCTGGGCTGAGGGCAAGAGACCCCGGGGGACTGAGTGCAGCTCTACCCTTGAGCGGCTGTGTGACATCAGTACAGCCCTGTCCCTCGGGGAGCCTTAGCTGCCCCTTCTATAAACCAAAGAGGCCCAGACAGTTGCAAATGAGCAAAGGCATTCACAGCAGGAGTCCCTGAATGATTCACGCATACATGAAGACATGATCGACTTCAGAGTCATCTGAGAAACATGAAGCAAAGCAGTCACTTGGCACCCCCCAGAATGGCAATGTTAGGGAGGAGGATGCACTGGCAAGAGTGTGGGGACAGTGGCTCTGTGCAGGCCACAGGGATGAAGCTGACACAGCCACTCTGGAGAGCACGTTGGTCTCGGTACAGCTCAGTTAAATCCATATAGGCTGGGACTCAGCAGCTCGGCTCCTGGAACGTGTGTCTCATAGCACCCTTGGGGGATGATAGACAAGGCGTCCTTCCCAGTGGTGTCTGTGATGGACAGGACTTTCCATCGGTTAGTTTTGTCTCTCCATTGCAACAGTGTTAACAACCACAAAAGCACAATAACACACAACAAGCCTTAAGGAGGGGCAGTGGGAGACAGGGGCCAGACAGGGCTGATCCAGCCTGGCTCATTCACATGGCTGGGTCAGCGGAGGTGGCTGGTGGCTCTGAGGACACAGTCGACTTGCTCACGTGGCAGGGGCATGCTGGCTGTCCATCTTGGTTGTGATGATGGGAGCAAGCTGGCTCTGGCTGTGATCTCCTATCCTCTCCCAGGACTGGCGGGCTACCTGGCATGTTCTCTCCATAGCTATGGGCAGGGCAGTAAGCCCCAACGCACATGCCCGCTCTCTACCTCGCCATGGCTCAGCCACGAACTCCTGTTGTTCAAGGGGAACCCCAGCCTGGCGTCAGAAGGGGAGGGACTACAACTTGGAGGTGCAGGAGTCAGGGCAGTTTCAGTCTACCTGAGACCACTCACTGCTGGAGGAAGGTGTGACTAGAATGCGGGGCCGCACGGTGGCCTGGCCCTGAGCTGACATCTGTCCACAACAGAAGAAGGCCCTAAAGCAGCCCTGCCTGGAAAAAGCCAGAGGGCAAATGAGACCTAAACATGAAAAGTCCCGTGAACAATGGGACCTACTATGGGAGGCTTTGCACAGACTGACCATGTAACAAGTCATCAGGAGGTGGGAAACAGCACCAGGGGAAGCCACAGGCAGGCGGGTCCTTGCAGGGCCACAGGACCCGTTAAAGGAGACGTGGACGTATCAACTCTGGATAAAGTGGAAGGGCAGAGGCCATGGTGAACGCAGGCCCTCAGGTCCCAGCCAAGCCCAGATCCCAGGGAGTCCACGCTGCTGGGACCTCTGTAGCCATGCTCTGAGTCTGAGCCGTGGTGGGAATCCTGTCTTATGTCTTTGACTGCTTTCACCAAGAAGCTGTGGGAGCTGGAACAGTGTTCCCACGCTGCCTGGCAGGGGAAGGGGGCACAATAGGGGTGCCCGGCACAACAACCTGACTCCCAGTGCTTCCCAACCCATGGTCACGCTGAGATGACCAGTTTCAGGGAGGCCCTGGTCAAGCCTCGCCCCGGGAGCCAGCCCAGGCCTGCAGCAGTGAGGGGCTCGCTTGGGCTACGGCTTCTGGGACCTGCAGGGGCAGGACTCCACCAGACTCTGCCTGCAAGCCCGGGACCCTCACAGGAGGGGAGGAGGGTGAAAGTCAGAAGCCAAGGAGGCTGAGATGGGAGGAGACCAAAGTGCTGACTGTCTCTCTTTGGCGTCGCCCAGGGCATTCCCTGAGACCAGGTGAATTAGGAGAAGCCACTCTGCCCTGAGGAGGGTTTGCAGCAGCCCCAGGGAACTTAAAGCAGGTTTTGAGCTGATAATGGGTTGAACCCCAGCCTGTGCATCCTCCAGTCACAGCAGCTTCCAGCTCCTGGGGGTGAGTATGACCCCAGAAGACAGGGTGGGCCCTCTGGGCATCTCCACCTTGGCATCCCACCTTCCCCAATCGCATCCCTCCGGCTAAACCCGTCAGGCACCTCCATCCACTCCCAGACACCCCCTCCCCTGGGCCTCCACCCTCCTCACATTTCTTAGACCAGCTCTTTCAGCCTCCAGATTAAAATCCAAGGCCTCAGCGACTCCAGCTAGGCCTGTGACATCTGCATCAGTGCCCACCTGCCACGTCCCCTGTGCGTGTCCTGCCCTCAATGGAAGGACTTGACTCTTCCCAGTGTCCAGCTTCCTGTCACCCCTAAGCGTCTCTGCAGCTGGGGCTCCCTCTTTCCAGGAAACGTTTTCCTCCCCAGCGTCTGTCACTACACCAGGACCTTGGTCACTGTTGCCTCCTCAGAGCCCAGTCTAGAGATCTGCCCCCCCGGACACCAACCCTGACCCTGTTGCAGCCGATGGGCCCTCGCAGGGTCTGACCCTGTCTTCATTTCCATCTCCCTCCGTCGTCCTTCAGAGATAATCACCGCCAGGAACTGCATGTTCATCCTTCACTTACATTTTCTACTTTTACTACATTTTTATGTTCCCATAAACAATAGAGAAAATTCTTTTGTAGGGTTTTAAACTTTACCAAGGAACATGTTACTGTGCACTCCACATTGCAGCAAAGGGTCCTTACTTGGCATTCATTTTTGAGATTTATCCATGTCGGTAAGTGTCGTTCTAGTTCAAATGTTTAACCCCAGACCTTTTATTAAATGTACTACAATTGACTTACCCATCCTTTGCTAGCACAAGGATGCCCCAGTGAGCATTCTTATACATGTCTTTCTGTGCATGTCATGAGGAATTTTCTAGAAGCAGCAGTTTCCCAGCTATACCTGTTTCCCAGCTTGATGCAGTGAGTCACCCCTTGTACCACACCCTCACATTACTTGCTAGTTTTTACCAATCTGCTGGATGTAAATTAATTGCCATTTTCCCAGAATAATAGTGAGATTGGACTTCTTTTTATATATATTTATTTGCCACATTTGTTCCTTCTTTTGTGAATTGGTTATTTTTGAGGCATTTTTCTATGGGGGTTTTCTCAGTCTTTTTCTTATTGACTTAGAAGTCGTTTTTCATGCTCTGGATACTAATATTGTGTTGGCTTTGCACATTGAGATCACTTTCTCCCGTTAGCAGAGTAAGAGAATTGCAGTATTATTTTATTGTCTGGCTTCTAGTCAATGTAATTATTTTAAGATTTATTCACGTTATTGCATGTATCCATAAAGCTTTCTTTTGTGGGGGGGAGTCAGGGTCTCACTCTGTTGCCCAGGCTCGAGTGCCTGGGCATGTCTGACCCCACCCTCGACCTCCTGGGCTCAGGCAATCCTTCCACCTCAGCCCCCTGAGTAGCTGGGACTACAACTACAGATGTGTGCCACTATGCCCGGTTAATTTTCTGATTTTTTTTTTTTTTTGGTAGAAATGAGGTCTATGTTGCTTAGCAAACTCTTGGACTCAAGCAATCCTCCCACCTCGACCTCCCAAAGTGCTAAGATTATAGACGTGAGCCACCACACCCATCCTCAATGCATTTTGTATGGCTTTTTGGGGAGCACTTTTTATGGCTGAATGGTCTTCAGTTTTATGGAGCCACTGTTTATCCATTCACTTGCCAATGAGCAGTTGGGTTGTTTTTGGTTTTTGGCTTTTACAAATATAGCTGCTGTGGACATTCACGTGAAAGCTAGGTTGAGTCACACACACACTTACTTCTGTCCTGGGGAGGATGCCTGGATCACATGGTAGATGTGTGCTGGATGTTTAAGAAACCATCAAACATTGTTCAAAGTGGCTGTACCATTTCACATTCTCATCAATAAGACTTGAGAGTCTCAGTTCTTCCAAATCTTCACTGGTACTTAGAATGGTCAGTCTTTCTAGTAGTAACCATTCTAACTGGTGTATAGGCACATCTTATCTATGTTTTCACTTACTTTTTCCTAATGACTAAGGCACTTAAGCATCATTCCATGTGATTATCTGCCATCCTTACATCTTTGCTGAAGTGTCTAGTCCAATATTTTGCCCATTTTTATTGAGTTATTTGTTCTCTTATTATTGAGTTTTGAGAGTTCTCTATAAGCTCTGGATAAAACTGATAAAGACGTTATCAGATATATGATTTGCAAATATCTTCTTCCCATCTGTGGCTTCTTATTCTATTAACAGTCTCATTCAAAAAAGAGATGTTTAAAATCTTGATGAAGTCCAATGTATTATTTTATAAAGTTTTTGGTGTCATATTAAGAAATCTTTGCCTAACCTAAGGTTGCAAAAGCTTTTTTCCTATATTTTCTTCTAAAAGCTTTATAGTTTTGTGTTTCAGATTTAAGTCAATGATTCATTTTAAGGTAATTTTTGTATATGGTGCAAGGAATAAACTGAGATTTCTTTTTGGGGGGGAGTTGCAGGAGGGAAATACATGGATGTCTAATTGTCCCTGCATTGTATATGTTGAAAAGATCATCCTTTCTCCAGTGAATGGCTTTTGCCTTTCTTGATTTTTGCTGAAGATCATTATTTTGTTGTTGAAAATCTTTTGTCCATATGTGCATGGATCTATTTTTTAACTCTCCTCTATTCCATTGATACACTTTGTCTGTCTGTCAATAACTCACAGCCATGATTATATTAGTTTTATAGTAAGTCTTGAAATCATGTAGTGTTATTCATCCAATGTTGTTCTTTTTTTGAAAGTTGTTTTGGTTACTCTTGGACCTATGAATTTGAATGCAATCAAATGAATTTATATGAATTTTAGAATCAGTTTGACAATTTATTTAAAAAGAAACTGCTTAGATTTTTATTGGGATTGTATGGAATCTAGAGATCAATTTGGAGAGAATTACTATTTTAACAATATTGAGTCTTCTGACACACGAACAAAGTATATCTCTCCATTTATTTAGGTATTTTTATTCAGCAGTGTTTTGTTTTTCAATGTATGGGTTTTTCATGTTTTTTCAATCAGATTTGTTCCCAAGTATTTCTTAACTTAGATGCTAATTTAAATTTAAATTCAATCTCCAGTGGTTTCCTGTTAATATACAGAAATACAATTATTTTTGTATATTGATCTTGTATCCTGCAACATTGCTAAACTCTTGTGTCCTGCGACATTGCTAGTAGATTTGGTGGATTTTTTTTTCTTCCAGATTCCATTAAATTTTCTACAAAGACAATCATGCTGTCTTTGAATTAAGACAATTTTACTTCTTCCTCTTCCTTCCTAATTTGCATGACATTTATTTCTCTTCCAAGTCAATTGAACTGACTGCAACACCCAGCACAGTGTTGAATAGAAATGATGAGAGTGGATATCCTTGTATTGTTCCTGATCTCAGGGAGAAAACATTCAGTCTTATAGCATTAAGAAAGATGTTAGTTACAAATATCTTTTTATTATAATATGAATGCAGGACTTTGTCAAATACTTTTTCTGAGCCTCTTGGAGTGATTATATAACTATTCATTTTAAGTTTGCAAATGCAGTATATTAGATTGACTGATTTTTCAAATGTTAAGTCTACCTTGTATTCCTGGTGAATAAACTCCACATGATTGTGATACATTATCCTTTTTATATACTGTTGGATTTGATTTTATACAATTATGTTTAGAATTCATCCATCTATGCACATAAGAGATATTGGCCTACAGTTTTTATTTTCTTATAATATCTTTGTCTGATTTTGCTATCAGTGTAATACTGAGTTGGGACGGATTGCCTCCTCTTCAATTTTTCAAAAGAACTGTGTAGCACTGAAGTTATTTATTCCTTAAGTGTTTGGTAGAATTCACCTGTGAAGTCATGTGGGGCTCGTTTCTTTGTGGGAAAGTTTTTAGCTGTTGATTCAATCTCTCGAATAGAGATAAAACTATTTGGTGATCTATTTCTTTTGAACTAAATTTGTGTCTTTCAAGGAATTTGTCTCTTTCAGCAAAGTTGTCAAATTTATAGGTAAAAAGTGTTCCATAATATTTTATTATTGTTCTTTTAATATCTGTATGATCCGTATTGAGGTAACCTCTCTAAATCCTGATACTGGTCATTTGTGTCCTTCCTTTTTTTTTTTCCTAATTAGTTTGGTTAGAGTTTGCTAAACTTTGCTTATCTCCAAAAGCTAGCTTTTTGTTTCACTGATTTTTCTCTATTGTTTTAATCTTCTCAATTTCACTGATTTTTCAGTCTGACGTTTATAACTTCATTTCTTCTGCCTGCTTTGGGCTTAACTTGCTCTTCTTGTTCTAGTTTCTTACCTTGAAAACTGAAGACATTGACTTTAGACCTTTCTTATTTTCTAATATAGGCAATTATCGCAATAAATTTCCTCCTAAGCTCTGCTATAATGGCATTCTCAAAATCTTATGCTACCTTTTCATGTAAATTTGGTTTAAAAATACTTTCAATTCCTCTTTTAATTTTTTCCCTTGACCCATATATGTTTTTAATGTGTCTTAGTTACTTATTCAGTAAATGGTGCTGGGAAAACTGGATGATCAGTTTAAGCAGAAGATTAAAACAAGATCCCTGCCTATCACCATACACAAAAATCAACTCTAAATGGATCAAAGACCTACACGTAAAACCTCAAACTATAAGAATCTTAGAAAATGCAGGAGACGTCCTTATGGAATTTGAAACTGGCACCCAATTCCTGATCAAAACTCCAAGTGCCCATGCCATAAGAGATAAGATAGACAAGTGGGACCTCATCAAACTGAAAAGCTTCTGCAAAGCAAAAGAAACCATCGAGAGAGCTGGGAGACAGCCCACAGCCAGGGAAAAAACATTTGCCAACTATATATCTGACAAAGGCTTAACATCTAGGATCTGCAAGGAACTCAAACATGCCAAAAACAAAAAAAAAGTAGCTCTATGAATAGACACTTCTCAAAAGGTGACATACTAGCAGCCAACATATACTGAAGAAGTGCTCAGCCTCACTAATCATCAAATAAATGCAAATTAAAACTACACTGAGAGCCGGGCTCGGTGGCTCAGCCTGTAATCCCGCTCCTTTGGGAGACTGAGGTGAGTGGATTGCCTGAGCCCGCGGGTTTGAGATCCGCCTGGGCAGCAAGACCTCATCTCTACAATAAATCAAAAAATCAGCAGGGCGTGGTAGCACTTGCCTGTAATCCCGCCTACTTGGAAGGCTGAGGTGGAAGGTTCCCCGGAACCCCGCAGGTCGAGGCTGCCGTGGCGGGGAGCGGCCACTGCACTCCAGTCTGGGTGACAGAGTGAGACTCCAACTCAAAAAAAAAAAAAAAAAAAAAACTACACTGAGATACCACCTAACTCCAGTCAGGAGCCAGGCATCATCAATAACTCAAAAAACAACAGATGCTGGAGAGAATGCAGGGAAAAGGGAACACTTCTACACTGTTAGTGGGATTGTAAACTAGTACAACCTCTGTGGAAAACAGTGTACCGATTCCTAAAAGATCTAAAAACTAATTCCCATAAGACCCAGCAATTCTCCTTCTGGTAATATATCTGGAGGAACTGAAATCATTCTACAAAAAAGATACCTGCGCACGCATGTTTATTGCAACACTATTCACAATAGCAAAAGCATGGAATCAACCATGCTGCCCATCAAAAGTAGACTGATTTTTAAAATGTGGTATGTATACATGATGGAATTTATGCAGCCATAAAGAAGAACAAAATTATGAACTTCGACGGATTTAGAGTCTGTAATGCTCAGTGATCTATCACAGAAACAAAGAACTGAGTACCACATGTTCTCACTCATAAACAGACCCTGAACAACTATCATAATCTATATGAAAGGGATTAGCAGTAGTGGGAAATTGCCAGGGAAGGGACTGAGGGTGCACATTTCACCAATAAGAGTACCTGATCTCAAATCAGATGATGTGGGGACCAAAGTGTGACATAACTTTACCTATACAATGACTATTTGTATACCTAACCTTGAATTGTAGCCCACATCTTTAAACTAAAATGTTTTTTAAATAAAAATAAAATGTCTTAGTTAATTTTCAAATATTTTGGAGACATTTCAGATATCTTTCCACTACTGATTTTCAGTTTAGTTCCATTGTGGTCAGAGAACATATTTCATATGACTTGAATCCTTTTAAATTTATTGTGAATTGCTTATGAACCAAAATGTGGTCTAGTTTGATAAATTCATATGTACGTGAAAATAATGTATATTCTACTGTTGGTGCTGAAATGTTCTATAAACATCAATTAGATCAAGTTGATTGATAGTGTTATTCAAATCTTCTACACATTTTGTGTTTTTGCTGTTTATTCAGTCAGTTATTGAGAAAAGTATATTAAAATATCCAGCATTAATTATGCATTTTTCTACTCCTTCCAGTTCTATCAATTTTCCTTCTGTTGTTAGGTACATAAACATTTAGGATTTTGTCCTCTTAATGACTTGACACTTTAATTATAAAATGAATTTCTCTATTCCTGGCAATATTCTTTGCTGTGAAATCTAGTTTATCGTATATTAATATAGCCACTCTAGCTTCTTTAATTTAATAAATAGAGCAGTTTTACAGAAAAATTTAGCAGAAAACAGAGAGCTCCCAGGTATCTCTTCTCTTCCTACACATACAACAGGTGGACCAAAAAAAAGAAATTATCGTTTGGAGGGCGGTCCCCTTGTAGTACAGGCTCCCCCCACCAGGTAAGTGTTATAGGAACCTATTGGCATCAGTGTATCGGCTAACATTTTTGTGAGAGGCTGTGTTGCAGAAGAAACGTATCGAGTTCTGGCAAACAGGTGAGTGGTTCTTCCACCATGACAATGCTCCCGCCTCCACCGTGCTGAGTGTTCAGCAGTTTTGGACCAAAAACAGCATGAACCCCATGCCCCAGCCTCCTTATTCACCCAATCTCGCCCTGAACAACTTTCTTTTTTGTTTCTCCAGATGAAAAAAAGTACTCAAAGGGAAATGTTTTGCCAATGTGGAAGAAGTGAACAAAAAACGGCAGAAGTACTAAAAGACATCAAAATTTCTGAGTTCAAAAACTGTTTTGAGCAGTGGAAAAAGTACCTCGATAGGTGTATTGCATCAAATAGGGAGTAGTTTGGAAGTAACTGAAGTTTAAACATGTAAGAATACATAATTTTTTGTAAATAAATTCTCAGCGTTTTTGAGGCCCCCCTCGTGGTTGCTCTTATTATTCACATTTCACAACAGTGTAGTACATTTGTTACAACTGATATATAAAACTAATGTATTTAATTTTTGATATATTTTTATTAACTAAAGGTCATAGTTAACATCCAAGTTCATACTTTTTGTGTTCTGTGAGCTTTCACAAATATATAGTATTGTGCATCCACCATTATGGTATCATAAAGAATAGTTTCACTGCCCCGACAACCATCTGTGGTCCACCTAGTCATCCTTCCTTCCCCCATTTAATGTGATTATTTACTCAGATATTAGCTTTTAATTTGATAACTTGTTATTTTTTCCTAGTTGTAAATATGAACTTTTTGTTGTGTTATTTTTTTCTCTCTTTTCTGCTTTTTTTGTGTTAACTGAATATTTCTATGCTTCCATTTTATATCCTGTGTTGGTTTATTAACTCTAAATCTTTGTTTGGTTATTTTAGTGGTCACTAGTATACATCTTTAATTTATCACAACCTACCTTCAAGCGATACTATAGGAATCAACCCATATAAAAGCCCAGTTCCATTTTAATCACTTGCAGCCTTATGCTGCACTGTTGTTGTCCTACATGTCACTTTTATGTATGTTATACAACCTGTACCTCTATGGCTATAGACGTTGTTATTGTTACTAATATTTTTCACTCAATCAATTTTCCTCTAAAGATATTTACATAGTAAGAAAAAGAATCTTATCCATGTATTCATGTATTGCCCATTTTTGTGCTTTCCAGTCTCTCGTGCAGATTCATGATTTCACTGTGGCTCACTTACCTTCTACCTGGAGGTCTTTGGTCACTTTTCTTTTAATGCAAGTCTGCTGGTGATGACTACTTGCAGCCTGTGGATGTTCAAAGGAGTACTTAAAGTACTTACAAATCCTACCAGTACTTAAATATATTGACCATTATCTTCACACCTACATTGTCAGCACTGAGAAATCAATGGCCATCCTTACTCTTGTTCTCCCAGATGTACTTGCATCCCACCTCTTGCCAAAATCTGGATGCCTTTGACATTTCTCTTTATCATTGGGTTTGAGCAGTTTGATGATGATGCTCCTCGGTGCAGTTTTCTTTTGTGCGTCTTAGAATTCTTGGTTTACAGTTTTCATCAATTTAGAACATTTTTTGCCGTTATTCTTCAAATACTTTTTACTGTTCCTCCCTTTGGGAGACTTTAATTACACATGTATTGAGCCATTTGAAGTTGTTTGACAGCTCACTAATTTTTTTCATATTTTAGAAAATTATCTGTTCTCTTTCAGTTTCTCGGTTTCATTTTTGATGGTTTTTTATTACTATGTCTGCTAGCTCATCTTCAAGTTAATCGTTATATCTTCAATGTCAAATTTACTACTGATTTCATCCAGTATCTTTTTATTTTACATTTGGAAGTTTTCATGTTTAGAAGTAATTCGAGTCATATTTTGACAACTTTTATGCCTCCACTGAAATCTTTTGCTCTACTTATTAAAATGTATGCGCATTAGTTCTATTTCCACTCAGTTTTGAACAAATATATTCGTGTTCTGTCTGATAATTTTAACATAGGTGTTCTAGATTGATTGCAATTGATTACTATTTTTCTCCTCATTGTGGATTGTATTATTCTATTTCTCTTCATACTTGGTGATTTCTTTTTAATTGGAAGCCAGATATTGTGAATTATATTTTGTCAGGTGCTTTTGTATTCTTATAAATATTTTTGAACTTTGTCCTTGGAAGTAGTTAAGTTACTTTGAAAGGGCTTGATATTGACATTTGTTGGAAAGAATCAGAGAAGTCCTCAAATCTGTGGCAAGTTATTCCCCACTCTTGAGGTAAGACCCCCTGTGGACTCTCCCTTCCATTAATCAAGAGGTTTCCCATACTAGTTGGTAGGGACAGACACTATTGTGGCTCTGTGTCTATGTCCTGTACTATTTCTCCTAATCCTTTCAGGTGGTTATATATCCAGCTACAGTAGTTTCTTCATACACGTGGACTGATAAGTACTTGGCTGAATACTCGAAAGAGACTCTATAGCTGTCCACCTTTCCTTTCTGTGCATCTTCCCTGGCACTCTACCCTCGCAACTCTCTTCCAGTTCTCTGTCCCCTTTCTTCAACTCAGAGAAATCACCAGGCTCTCTTCCCCTCTTCTGATGATACAGAAAATGTTCGCAAGACCATAAACTTCATAAGCTGGGGCAATCGTAGGACTCATCTCATTTATTTCTCATATCTTAAAATCCACTGTCCATCATTGCCTGACACCCAGTGTTATGAAAGCCATTATTTCATATTATTCCTGATACGGAAGTTGTTTCATGTGGGAGAATAAACAAAATCTCTATCATTTTATTTTTGTTGGAAGCAGAAACCTTCTGATATCTTTGACATATTACAATTCTCCAGAGAAACAGAACCCATAGAATACATATACATATATAGAGATAAATTTATTGTGAGGTATTGGCTCACACAATTATGGAAGCTAAGAGATCCCACAATCTATTGTTTACAGTCTGGAGAATGAGGAAGTCTATGGTGTAGTTCCAGTTCAACCTGAAGGTTCATGAACCAGGGTAGCCAGTGTCTGAGGGCAGAAGAAGATGGATGTCCCCACAAGCAGACAGCAAATTTATCTTAACTCCACATTCTTATTCTGTTGAGATTCTCAACACATTGGGTAATCTGAGGAGAATGATTTTTACTCAGTCCACTGATTCAAATGCTAATCTCTTCCAGAAACACCCTCACAGACACATCCAGAAGTAATGTCTTACTAGCTATCTGGGTATCCCCAGACCAATCAAGTTGACACAGAAAATTAACCATCCCATCCTTTAATCCTTCTTATTCTCAGTTATCACAATGATGTGGGATAGGTGTGATATCTATCTATCTGGCTCAGTTTCTCTGAGAACATTTCTAATCTGAGGATTCATAAGACTTATGAAAAATCCTCAGTTATTTTTCTCTTCAAAAGTTGCTTCTTGACTATTTTGTCAAGTGGGAGGACCTTCATTTCTCCCTCAACCTTATTGATTGTTTTTTTTTTCCATTTTTTATATTTATTTCTCTTTGATATATTAGGGTGAATTCTTCAGCATGGTCTTCCAATTCAGCATTTCTCTCTTTTATCATGTTCTTCTCAGGTTTACACCATCTATTGCATTTCATTTTTGACAATTCCGTTTCTTTTTTTTAATCCAGGGTTTTTAGTTGGTTATATATATATATCCACTTGATCTTGTTTCCTTTCTGCTTTTCTCTCCCCAAGCCTTCTTATTATTTCTGAATAAGAATTGTACCTTTGCTAATCTTTTTAAGTAATCTAAGCATACTTATTTTAAAATCTTTCTCAAACTGTTCTATAGAATTAATGTTGCCTGGAGTGAATTCATGTTCCCACTATTGATTTTTTTATTACTTAAAAAAAAAACAGAGACCAAACTTTTGAGGGAAGGTAAAGAGTACGCTCACTTACTTTTCTCTATGACCCGGCATCATTCATGTCCTTCTATCCAAAGGCATGATCAGGAATGAAACAGACAGGCATCCCCAAGAACCGTAAACCAAGCCCACATCTTTCCACTCAAATCTGCCCTTGGTTGCTGCCCTCTGTCACAAACAAGCTAGACACCCACGAGTTCCCATTTCCCCTCAGTCACCAAACCCTGTTGATTCTGCCTTCCAAATGACACTTCAGTACTTTCCCACAGACCCTCCCTAATTGCCTTTCCCTTGGGACAGGGCAGTACTTCTTGTGTGCACTTGTCCAAGTCACTCCTGCTCCTGAGCTGCTTCTCTGAGAATTGCAGTTCTTTGTACCTTCTGGAATATTGCTCTGTGGCCTCATAGAGGGTAGTAGGAGTTGTGCTTGTTTACCTGACCCTCTTCTTTTTTTCTCTGTCTTCTTCTCTATCTGATTTTCCCTTCCCAGCCCCCCACAATTGCATCCAGAACCACAAAGCCAGGCATCATGATGAGAGTGTGGGCTCCTGGCCCTCACAACCCCTCACAGACCTCAGAGCCCAGGTGGGCTGCTGAGGGAAAGTCTCTTTCTGCATCTTTCCACTTACTTGCCTCCCTTGGCCCATTCATGGCCCCCATGGGTCTTGTTTTTGTGCTTGTTGCTGCCTTTTGCAAGTAGAGTGGAACAAGAAGAGCCAGGAGGCTGGCCCCAGTCCTGCTGTCCTGCAGAGGCTTTCAGTGTCATTTACCTGTGGGAGCCGAGCATCCTGGTCCTGCAGTTGGCTTCTGAACACTGAGCCCAAGACACCTGTGGCTCCGGCCCTGTTCTCTGCAGCCAGCACATGAGACCCCCGTGATCAACTCCCGCCCATCCATCACACCCCATCCTCCTGCATCTAGCATCTATTATTTTCTCATGAGCCCACTGCCCCCAACCCTGCCTCTGGGGGAGGGGGGTATTGTGCCTTTGTTTCTGCTGGAAGCCCCTCTCTACCCCATCTTTTAAGACTCCCATGTTGTCACCTCCTCAGGGAAGCCAACCGGGCATCTCTCCTCTGCACATCCTAACCCAGTGTGCAACTCAGGCCACTACACTCAACTCATTATTTGCTGTGTCTCTGTCTCCCTCTCTAGACAGCAAGATCCTTATTCATGGCTCTGTCCCTGGCTCCCAGCACCACCCCCAGCATAGGGAAGAGCGCCCCTGAATGATATTGCATGAATGAATGCATGATGGTCCTCCTTTTGGGGGCCACGGGAGAGCCTCAAGACCCTTCCAGGTGCAGCCTCACTTTCGAGCTCTGCTGCCTGCACATGCCCTCCTCTCCCCCAACATTCCCCGCAAGTGCCATCCTAACACACTCTCCCCTCTGGGCATTTGCCCATCCTTCTAGGAGGGATCATTCAAAATGGTCCCCTCCACTTTACTGCCTGGACACCCAAGGGGACATCCTGGGCAGAATCCTAGAGCACTGAGTCGGCCCCAACTTGCTGCAGAGGGAGGTGTCACCTGTGAGCAAGAAGGAAGACGTAGTTCCTGGACTGGGAAAGGGTTTGGCTGATGGAGAAGACCATGTCAGAGGCCAAGTGGGGCACAGCTCACTCACTGCAGTCTGTCTCTCTGTGCAGTCAGCACACACACATGGGTGGGTAATTACACTGCACCAGGGCTGCCCTGACTGGAAAGAGGTGGGGCCCTGCAGACCCTTATGGCATTAGGGAAGTGAATAAAGGGATGATGACATTCCCCAGGGTCACGTTGGCTGGCTCAGGCTAGTGGCAGGTGTGAGGGTGGTCAGCAAAGGCCTCTCTAAGAAGGCAGCCTTTGTGCTGAGACATGGAAGAGGAAGAAAGCACCATGCAGGAAGATAAAGGGGAAAATCATCACACAGGCCCTATGGTGGGCACGAGCACAGTGGACTAAGGAGACAGAGAGAAGGTCAAGGCCACTGGAACTGAGAAAGGAAGGTCAGCCAAGGGCATAAAATGGTATTTGAGTGGAAGCAAAGACTACAGGAGTCGGGACCGTGGTCAGGATTCAGCCTTGTCAGAGGCTCTGACTCCAGGGAGCCAGGGATCTGGCCTCTTGGAGGGACACAGGCCTACCAAAAGGCCATTGCTGTCTCCAGGCACGTGAGAGGCCCCCATTGTAGCACAGCAATGGTGAGGGCAGCTCAGGTGGTGACAAATATGCCTCCAAGAGACAACTAGCAGCTGCAGACAGTCAGGAGTGGAGCGGGAGGTAATGCACTGCCAAAGGTAACATGGGAACGGGAGCCACTGGGCAGGTGCCTGGCTGCCTGTTCCTAAGATGAGAAGGAGCAGGGACCAGGAGGCGAGACACGTCAGGAACTCTGTCGTGACACTGAGCAGGCCACAAAGGCAGGAGCAGGAGTCGGGGGGATCTGGCTGCAGATGTGAAGTTGGGCCTGTGGCAGGGAGGTGGCGCTGGAAGCCACAGGAGACCCCAGGAGCATGGGAGGGTGGAGACGCTCTGTGGGCCAGGACTGCAGTCTCACAGTGGGCTCTGCTGGGGCCTGAGGAGTCCTCCTGCCACGAGCCGAGATCTGCTGCAGGACTTGGGCCCCGCCGCCCTCCTGAAATGCAGCAGTGCCTCTGGGAACAGCGAAGTCGGTCACCCACCCCGAGAGGCTTCCTACGGCCATTGAACTGCACAATTGTCAGCCCTCGCAAGCTCTTTAGTGACTGCAATTGATTCCCAGGCTGGGGTCTAATTGCTGGCCTGTTGCTGTGATCTCAGAAAAGGCTGCCACCCGTGGGGGAGCTGAGAGTGTACGGCTCGCCACCTTCCCCAGATAAAATGAAGGAGGTTTTCTCTTTCCTCCTTTGAATGATCCGCAGGCAGGAAACCAGCAATTATGCATCAAAGCGCCAGCGTTGCTGTGGCTGGGACTGGTGGTGGAGGACTTACTCCCGAACACTCCCCAGCAGCACTGCTCGGAGGGCTGGGGTCATCTGGCCCAGCTCCCCCTCGCCACATCTTAGAGAACGGAGCAGCTTGCCTGAACCCCCATGGCAGAGGGTGTCGGCTGTCAGCTGAAGCTGCTGCCCCCAATCATGCCACCTGCAGCCAGAGACAAAGGATGCGGTGGCTGCAGGTCTGGTTCTTGGGTTGAAGCTCTTAGGACAGGAGTGGGGTGTCTGGCAGTGAGAAGGGGCACTGCTATGTGGATGGAAGCAGTACACCCTCCTGACCCAGACCCAGAGCCCAGGGGTTGCAGAACCAGCAGGAGGTGGTTGAGGCGTATTTTCAGACAGATCAGTCTCCCCACCAGGATGGACGCCCCAGGATCCATGGAGGCCCCCAGGTCCAGTCCAGCCCCCAGCAGAGGGAAAGAGCCCCTGAGAAGGGCCCCTGGCAAGCATGACTGCAGGACAAGGAGAAGAATGGAATTTACAACAGACCCTGTGCAACCCTCCCCACAAAGCCAAGTAGGACCAGGGTCACAGGCCCCTGCCTCTCCTTCCAGCACGAGTTTTGCCCTGCAAACCCTGCACCGGGCCAGGGTCTCCACCACTAACAACCCTGAGCTCTACGGCCTATGCCACCAATAGGATGACAGAATGGGTGGGGGGCCACACGCGGAAGGTGACACAGAGTGAAGGTCTCATCCACACAGCCAGGCAGGGGCGGAATTGGGGCTGACTCAGCCTGGCAACTCCAAAGCCAGGCTCTCAACCATCAGCCTGACACTCTCCAAGACGCAGGGGCCAGCAGGCCACCCGAGGTGGCCCCTGGGATTCAAACTTCACACCCGAGGTGTCCCCTGAGATTCAAACCTCTCTGGTACTCAGGGCAAAATGACCCAGCACTGGGCCTGGAGTCAACGGCCAGGCCCTCAAATTTGCTTCTTTGTTACCAGATTCAAATATAGCTGTTGACATTCTATCCCATTCTAATGTGTGCCAGCACTCTCTGTCACGAGCTAAGTGGCCTTGAGCCATTCACTCTAACCTCTGTGGGCCTGCTTTCCGTTGTAAAGTGGGATTACAGCCCCTCATGGGGTTATTTTGAAAATTAAAGGAAGTACTATGTGCGTTAAACACCTAATGATATTAATTACTGCCACGACCTACCGCAGGTGTGGTTCACACGAGCTTGCAGAGCACTCGCTAAGTCCTTGGCCCAGGTGCTGGCTCTCAGCCATGAGGATCCTATGGGGACAGTTGCAGGTAACCTCTGCCCACTTGTGTGGAGACCGAACCACAGAGAGAAGCTGAGCAACTTTCTCAGCATCACATAGCAAGAAGGAGCAGAATTGGGGAGCAGAGAGTTCTGATGACTCCAGAACCCAAGGCTTGGTGTCCACTCACTCAGCCTTGTGTCCACGCATCCGTTCATTCAGCAGGCATCTTCCATGGGCAAATGACCTGCCCACCTGCACAGCCCAGCCTGGCGGTGTCCTACTAGCAGTGGGTTGCTCTGAATTTGTTCTGGGCTGAGACCAGGAGAGGCCAGCCCAGGAAACTTGGAGTGCTGGGCACGAACGCTCTTAACACTTCACTCCAAAAGAGTTTCTGCAGGGTCTGAGGGCACGGCTTCCATCTTGGCTCTGACTCACATGGTCTAGCCTGTCCTGCTGGGCCTGCCTCAGAACTGAGAAACACCAGTGACCAGAAGCAGTCCCATTTCGGAGGGCTGCATGTCCCAGCTCAGGCTTCAAAGTGTCCAGACACTGCCTTTCAGCCATACACACCCATTCTGCACACCCTAGCCCCTCAGGGAAGGATGTCACCTGGGTGAAACTCCAGTTAAAATGAAATTCATCAGGAACACCGTCTACACAGGAGGAGGCCAGGAGACTGGAGAGAGAGCGGCCGTTGGCTGGGCGACCTTCAGGGGCGGGGGCACCAAAGGTCGCAGTGGGGACAGCACTGTGAAGTCTTTACCTGCCCTCTACAGAGGGAGAAAGAACACAGGCTGAGAGCATGGCTTATTCCATGGATTTCGTAAGGTTTGCCGTGGCCAGACGGCTCTCAGGACTCAGAATCCAGAAGGCCCAGGCAGGGAAGGAAGACTGACCAGCAGGTAGCTACCCTGCTCTAATAAGCCTGGCAGCTCCATGGCTGGTCCCTCCCTCCTTCTCCCGGCTCCTCTCCCCTCTGTAGTCCCACAAGCCTTTGTCACCCACCTGCCCTTGGGCTGTGGCACCCTGTCCTCAAGAGCATCCAGCACGGCAGTCATGTGTCTCTCCTGGCTCCTTGGTCCCCTGGAAGGGCACGTAGTGTTTTGGTCTTCATGGCCCTGATGCCCAGCACGTGGGGACTCATCGGGTGATCACATGTAAGCAGGGCAGCATTCTGGGCCTTACAGAGCCCCACCGCCTCCTCCACCCAGAGGGCTGGAGTCATCATCCTTTTGGAAAGAAACATTCGGGAGGAGCTGCAGAGATTTACTTGAGGACACACAGCTAACAGGTGAGAACCATGACTCAAAGCCCCTTCTCGTGACCTGGGGCCCTTAGACCATCTCAGAAGCCCAGACGCCACATAAAGAGAAGGCAGGTGCTCGCCCTGGGGCCCTCGTAGGCAGAAGGGAAGAGTGTTCTTTTACCCAGAACAAGTGTCAGGGCTGAAAGGGAGGCCATGGTGTGGTGAAGTCCACCAAAGAGGGACCTGACTGGGCAGGAGGCAAGCATGTGCCTGGGCTTGGTGGGACCAGCAGGAGTCAGGGACAGAGGGTGTTTGGGGAAGATGCAGTTGGGAGCTTTCCACTGCCCTCTTGGGGTCATAACTGCCACAGTTGCAGGCCCTATGGCCGGGCAGAGCCAACCACAAGATCCAACCCCCTGGTCGCTTTCCTGGGACATCATTGTAGGAAAGAGATGCTCGCCTCCCTGGGAAGAGGTGAATCTGCCCTTCCCTGCCCCTGCCCCTGCCCCTACCCCTATGGAGTGGAGAGAGTCTGTCTACAGGAATAAAAGACCAGTGTTTTGGCAAGATGAAGGGATGAGCAGAGAGGGAAACTGAGGGAATCTCGATTGCTATTATCACAGCAGTATGAGAGTGGTGGTGGCTGTGGCACGGGGACATGGTGGAGGGTATTTTGGTTTGTGCCATGGTAACAAAAGAAAAGTGAGGGGACCCCCAAGACCACAGTTCCAGGTGCCCAAGGCCACGTCTGACCATTCTTCCAGCATCTGTCCACTGAGAGAGGCAGAGCCCCTGTGGTATCTGCTAGCTTGGGGCCATGTCTGCCCTCGAGAGCCAAGCATACTGCCTCACACCAAACTCATACCACTCATCCCTGACAAAGTCCAGGCAGGAAACAGAGTGGCACTGAGGGAGCATGAGGGCACTGGCCAGACTGGAGGCACAGGGAACAGGGAACACCGTTTGCAAGGTGGAGGCCTGTGTTTGCATGTCACCCACCACCACCGGGCATGACACGCCAGCCTACTCACGCTGGTCTCAAATTTCCAGACTACAGAGCAGTGGTGCAAATCCTAACTTCACAGTGGATGTTTGGAGCAATGTACAGCAACACTTGGGACCACAATGCAGAAACAGACCCATGAGGTGACGGTGAGGTCAGAAAGGACCAGCTTATGATGGCCCCAGAAAGTCAAACCCACTGGAGGGACCTCTGCCTGGGGGTACCACTTCTCCTAGGGACTTGGCTGACCTATGAAAACTGGGATCCACACAGCATGTCCCGATTCTGGAGGGCCCCAAGGTACCCGTAGAGATCACCCCTCTCTGTGTGGCCCCAGTGCCTGGCACCGGGGGAGTCCAGTTGTCTGTGTGCTGAATTGAGTCAACTCAAGGGGTGCTGACCATGGCAGCCGCATGCTGATGGTGAGGAGGAGGATGGTGGCACATGGACACAGAGGGTGTGTTTTGATTTGGGCTGTGGTGATGGCCACTAGCAACAGTAGGATGAGTCATGTGATAGTGATGATGTTCCAGGCCCCAGGCCCCAGGGGGTGGCCGCTGAGCACACAGCGGGAGGCCCTGCCCAGATCCCGTCTACAGTCAGAGAGCCGGAGCCTCTGTCGAGGACTCTGAAGCTGCCCAAGTGGCAGTCTGTGGCGTCTGGGTCCCCATCACCATAAACGACAGGGCAGAGATGTGTTCGTTCCCACTTTATTCCTTGGCGTCTCACAGATCTGAAGATAAACACTGTTAAAAATAGGGATGAGTCCAGAAACTTCTTTCCCCTCCAGCAAAGTCTCCTGGACAGATGGCGGAGGCTCTGATGGATTACAGGCTCTCGCAGCTCCTCCCGGCTCCTCATGGCCCAGCGAGATTCAGCTTCTCCCAGCATTATTTTTTAAGGTTATTTTTAGTTTTCTTGGAAAGATCTGATTCCAGACACGAAACAAGAGCAGTCCTCAGTTTGCTCGCTCTCTCTTCGTTCTCGCCGGCACTGTCCAACAGAGAGCTGTCCAACCTGTGGCTATCGAGTGTAAACTTGAAGTAGTCATGAAAAAGACGAAAATTCAATGCTTTGTTGCTCGAGCCCAGAGCGAGTGCTCAACCATCACGCAATGCCAGCCGCCGACCTGTTGGACGGCAGGGACGCAGGCGATCTCCTTCATTATGGAAGTTTCTTCTGTACAGCACTGTTGGGGACATTATGCTTCTGTCATGGAGGTCCAGGCCTCCTCCAGGCTGGGAGGGAGCCCTGGCATGTCTGTACCAGCTGTCCCCCAACTAGTCCAGCGTCTCAGTCCTTCAAAGGCAGGCAGGAGGAGTGCAGTGTCGGGCCTATTCCCACCTGGGTCCATGGAAAACCACAGGGCGTTTCCAGTTTTTGCGAATCTCCCCAGGCCGGTTCCTTCGTGTCTAAGAGCTTCCTCTCTGCCAGGTCAACCCAACAAAGAGCCATCCTGCACCATGGGGCTGGTGGCCAGGAGTGGCAGGAAATGTTAGTCAAACTCAGTGAGCAAACTCGTCCTGTGCCTACGAGATTTTGGTGTCTTTTTTTTTTTGAGGCAAGGTCTCACTCTGTAACCCAGGCTGGAGTGCAATGGCATGATCACAGCTCACCCCAACCTCCAATTCCTAGGCTCAAGCAATCCTCTGCATAAACCTCCTGAGAAGCTGGAACTACAGGTGCATGCCGCTGTGCCTGGCTAATTTTCTATTTGTATTTTTTGTAAAGATGAGCTTTCTCTATGTTGTCCAGGCTAGTCTCCAACCCCTGGGTTCATGTGATGCTCCCACTTCAGCCTCCCAAAGTGCTGGGACTACAGGCAGGAGCCACCGCACCCTGCCAGACTTCAGTGTCTCAAATCCAAAAGAGACTTTAAGGGAAATCATTTCAAGAACCAACAGGAAAGAAGAGAATATTTTGGGTGAACATTTTATTCCACTTTCAGATCAAATCATCTGGCTTTTGACTAAACTTCGTATACTCTTATCCCAAATATTTCCGGAGCAGCTGCTCTGAACCAGGCTCTGTACCAGATGCCAGGATACTGGGAAGCAACACTGGGCATGCCCCCCAAGTTCAAAGTGCACAATCAGGAGCTGGCCCTGGCTGGGGCACTGCCTCCCAACCCCCTTCTCTATGAGGAGAAGGCAGAATGAACAGATGATAAGGAAAAGACAGAAGCAGAGACTCAAGCAGAGGGCTGTCGTCAGCACCAGGGGGAGGGTCTCAGGGTCCCATCACTGAATGTGGGAGCTGAGC
Source organism: Carlito syrichta (assembly GCF_000164805.1). NCBI lineage: Eukaryota > Metazoa > Chordata > Mammalia > Primates > Tarsiidae > Carlito > Carlito syrichta. The sequence continues at coordinate 683,810 of NW_007259801.1, forward strand.
TCCACCAGGAAGCTCACCTGTGAGAGTGAGGGGTTTGAGCACCCCACACACTCCAAGGCCCAGTGCTAATGGGTTCTGAGACCCACCCACCTAGTGACAACCTTGATTCCTGGTAGCACGTACGCATTGACTGAGCAAGCATCTGCTTTGTTCTGGACCCCTGTGCGAGATCTGGGAACAATAGACAGCTCAGATGGCTCCTCAAACTCCATCCGGACTAGCCCAGAAGTGAGACAGCAGCTCTTCCAAGCACCTCCTACACATGAGCAGCTATGTTCTCCACCCCTCATGCAGTATCACAGTCAGTTCCCAGGAAACTCTTTGAGAAGGACATTGTATTAGTCACCCACTGCTGCGTAACAACTTAGCTGAAAACTGAAAATAACATTTTTTTATCTCACTGCTCCTGTGATCAGGAATCTGGGTGTTTCTTAGCTAGGTCATCAGCCCTGGGTCTCTCACAGTCAGGGTGTTGGCCAAGGCCATGGTCCTCTTGAGGATCCACTAGGAGGCTTTGTCCAGGCTCACTCACATGGTGGTAGGATCATTCTTCTCATGGTCTCCTACACAGAACCCTCAGTCCTTTGCTGACTGTTGCCCAGGGGCCGCCCCTCCATGGAGCATTTCACCACATGGTGGCTGGCTTCATCACAGCAAGCTGTCAAGAGGAAAAGAGGGGCTGACAAGATGAAGTCATCATCCTCTATAACCTTACCTTCAGGCGTCACCCTTCATTTTAGCTGTCAACTCCTGGTTAGAAACAAGTTGCTGGGTCCAGTCCACCCTCAAGAGGAAGGGATCACACAAAGACATGAATGCCGGGAGTGGGGGATTACTGGGGCCATGCCAGAAGCTGCCTACCATAGACACCATCTAGCCTCATTTTACACCTGGGGAAACTGAGGCCCAGAGAGGTTGAGTGACCCAGCCACAGTTGCAGTCAGGCGCTACCGAGCAGATCTGGGATGGCAGCCAAATCCAGGGTCGTTTCTCACCTCCAGATAGCAGTGAGACCCCGTGGCAGCTTCAGCTGTCACTCCGGGAGCACAGATCCCCTGCTCGAAACGAGATGTGATGTCTCCTAGTGCGCACGGGGCCTGGGCAAAATGTAAGAATCTCATAAATATGTAAATCAGCTGGTCCGCTTCCCCAAGGAGGGCCTCTCCGCAGCCTCTCCTGCCTCGCATCACACCCCCATTCACTCCACAAACGCTTTAAGAGGATCAGCGATGGGCTTTTTAATGAAGTTAGAGTTGAACGAAGAACATAATCCCCCCAGAATGGGTGGCTGTCCCCGCCTCTCCACGCTGGTGACATGGGAGCGCTGGACTCCCGTGGGGCGGAAGACACCTCAGCTCCACACCCCTGGCAGGGCTGGAAGGGATCCTTGGGGACCTGGAAGGCATCAGTCTGGCCTTCTGAGTTGAAAAGGGAGGAAACCGAGACCCGAGGTGATGCCAGGGCTTATTAAAGAACAGACAGCAGCTTCAGGGAGAGAAACACCTAGAGCAGCTGCTATGAACCAGGCTCTGTCCCAGATGCCAGGACATGGGGAAGGGATGCTGGGAATGCCTCCCAAGGTCAAAGTGCACAGTCAGAAGCTGGCCTGAGAGATGCTGCCTCCCAACTTCCCTTCTTTACAAGTACTTTGGCCCCCACTCTCCCTGCTCTCCCATCAAGAACTACCCTAGCCCAGCTGAAACACACCTGTCTCTAGAAGGCCCCTATTACAGCAAACATGGTGGCGCTCATACCATGCTTTTATACCAGTCACCTTGTTTCACCTTCTGCCATTGCATTGAGTAAAACAGTAAGCTGGCCTCTTTGTGTTCAGTGAAACACAGAGCTAGCATGGCTGAGCTGATGCTGGCTCCACATCAGGTCTTGAGACAGTTCACGTGGTGCCGGAAAACCGGGCTTGCCTAGAAACTGAGGCAGCATTCTCTGGGTGGCAGCCAAGGCCTCCACTCCGGCCCTGAATCAGTTTCAAGGACTCCCCTCCCACCTGGAAGTCCCTCCCCAAACTCCCACCCAGGCACACCGGTCTGCTCCTGTCTGCCCAGGCTCTACCCCTGACCACACTGGCTCCTCCAACCGCCAACTCCTTCTTTGGAGCCCAAGAAGGTTTTGTCTATGCCTTCCTCAGCCTGGGAGGTCTGTTCCTCCTGCCCAACATGCCAACATCCTTGTCTCTCTGTCCAGTGCCAGATGTCCGCCTCTGACAGCTCCCCACCCAGCCTGCCACTGTCCACCATGCTGCCTCCTCAGTCCTTCTGCAGCCAGCATGTCCCTCAACCTCTGTGTGATCCCTCCCATCTTGCCTTGTGTTCGTCAACTGGCTGCCTCTCTGCCCCCGCACTGTGAGCACAATTCGGACAGATGAGGAAAAACTGCCTGTGATGGGGCTTTGGGGTGCTGGGCTCTGCCCGTGGCTTTCTATAAGCCAAGAGATTTCACTCCCAGGGCTGTGGGTCCATGGCAGACCTGAGACTCAGCCTTGGGAAGACTTGGGAAGCCCTGGATGCCCAGAAGTGGCATCCTCCTGGGAGCCCCCAGGTCATGCAGGAACTGCCATAAATAGAGTGGAGGCAGCAGTACTAGGATTGCACCAGGTTTGCGGTTGTGCAGACTGAGGCACATACCCTTAACCTACCCCTTTTATTTATGCTTTTATTCTCTGTTCAATAAATATGTATTAAGACCCTACTATGTGCAGGCTGCTGAGAAGGTAGAGGTGAACAGAAAAGATACACTCTGTGTCCATCTGGAGCTTCCAGGCAGTGGGAGTGACACTGATCCCACAAAGAAGTGCATAAACAACACACATTTCAGCAAGCTGCACGGCAGACAGGTCAGAGAGCAAAAGAATGACAAGGGAGTAGTCCAGGCTAGAGGGCGGAGCATGCCCCTCCCAAGAAGGTAGTGTCCGCAGAGATTTAATGGAGGAGCGATTCCTCAGGGGACCAGGGAAGGAAGACCACCCCACTGTCAGAAAGGGGCAAAGGTTGAGAGGAAGAGAGCAGGGAGCTTTGCCCAGGGGCTACCCCTCCATGGAGTAGAAAGAGGAAACTGAAAGAGACACGGGCAGACATGCCACCAAGAGGATGGTCCACCAGACAAGCCCTCAAGCTCTGCAGGCTATAGGCACTGGGGAGTGATTTGAGTCGAAGGAAGCAACGCCACCTCTCTGAGCCTCACGTTTCTCATCTACTAAATGGGAAGTTCCAGACTGTAGTTAAGACGATGTCAAGTGTGAAGTGTCTGGTTAGACAGCTTTCTCTATGTGGAGGGCACCGCCCCCGCCAGCACCTGGCCCAAGCAGACAGGATCACACATCGAGATTAGCCCTCCAGGCCCCTCTGGCAACCTCTAGGCTACCGCGAGTCCTCTGGCAAGACCTCATCACAGAGCCGAGTGTTTCCTCTCGAACCGGTTGGCGTCTAGGAGCTTCCATGGAATCCAATCCAATCCAGAAATAGGTACGGGGTGGGAGCCAAAGCACTTTCCACAGCAACTCAGTGAAGATGGGGGTTTCCAAGTGGCTGCATTTCCAAGTCGGTGGGGTTGTGTGTCCCAGCAGAGGTGGAGGGCCGAGGAGAAGGGCCGGGCTCCAGGTCCCATGGCTAGCACTCCACACGGAATGTGGGTCTGGGCCCTCTGGGAGTTGACCTCACAGCTGGGGTCAAACAGAAGCCACGAGGTGTGGGTCAGCTCATCCTATAAACTAGGGTAGTAATATTAATCCGTACCCTGCAAAATTGTTTTGAGAATTAACTGAGAAGGGACGTGCAGAGAAATCACAGCTGCGTAATAGTAGATGCTGAACTAATAGCAGCTAAACCGAAATCCTATTTGCCTTGTTTTCCTGTCTGGGAAGATGAGACGCTGCTCCCGCCTCGTGCAAGCCGGGAGCCCCACGCCTGAATTCTGGAGCCCAGGGAGCCCGCCTCTCTGTCCCCAGGCCCGTCCGAAGCTCCTTGACTCTCATTGGCTCTCACTGGGTCCCATGCCTAGCTCTCGACCAATCCCCATGGCCAGGGGAATGTGATGCTGTGATTGGCTGAAGCCAGGACCCGGTTTAATTTCTCCTGAACCTCAGAGCTAGGGGTGGGGGAGGGAAACCAGGAGCAGGTGGGCACCAAAGAAATGCTGGCCACGCGTTGCCCAGGGCTCTTGAGGAGAATGCCAGCCTCCACTGGTGCCCCGACTCCCCTGCGAGACCTCCTTTACACACCCCTGCCTCAGGATCCCCAGCCCATCCCCTGAGAATGAAAGGGATGCATTTTTAGTTTGGCTTATTTCACTCAGCATATAATTAGTTTGATTTAATCACTCCACATTGTATTCAAAATGATGACATCACTTTGTACTCCATAAATATACTCAAGTATATTTTGTCAATATATAATTTTTAAAAAGATGAGAGCGGGTGGGGAGACACTAACAAAAGGGGGCCTAGGTCTCCCTGCTCCAGACTGCTGCATCTTGCACCGGGGACAGAGAGGCCAGAGAGGCAGAGGAAACGATCCAAGGTCAAACAGTAAGTTAGGATCAGAAGACGGAATTGGATTCTCTCCAGTGGCCCCCAGAGAGCCAGAAATCGGCTAGCCCAGCCAGTCTCCCCAGCTGTGGGCCGCAGGCTGCCGGGAGAGCACCGCTGCCCCACGGGGGACACCACACGCTGCCTGCCACAGCCTGGATGCCTCTGAAGACTGAAGTCTCCTCACACTGCGACCCTGTGGAGCGAGGGTTTGGGAAGCTGGCATGCAGTGGGAGGCAAATGTGTGAGTCACTCCCCGAGGAAACGCAGAACAGAGCGGGAGGAGGAGGAGAGGAAGGAAGAGGAAGAAGAGGGGGAAGGAGAAGAACAGAGGATGAGGAAAAGGAGGAGAACTGGGGAGGGACCCTGGAGATTCTCGGCCTGCTGGACTTCAGGTCCCACCCTGTGACGTTGCAGAGGCTGGGGCCGCTTCAGGGTCACACCTGGGAGTCCCCACCTGTGGCTGACTGCTCTGGGCAGGCAAAGGAGCACTATGCTTGCCTTTGTCTCCTGGTGGATGAAGATTTGGGACCCAGTGAGTGGGGAGTGCAGAGGGATGGCACATGGCAAGGGAAGGTGAGGTGGGAGCTGGGGAGGGCATTTTGTGGACTGGACGCTGGTGAATAAGGCCCTGCAAAGCCTGAGAACTGCCACAGAGGATATGGGCCAGAGGGCAGCAGACTCTGCCTTAAGCCTCTGGTCTGACTGAGGACATTCGTGGTAGACAAGTCACCCGTGCATGCCCGCACCTATGCCTGGTTCGCACGGCCCCTGACTCTGGGGCTGACATCAGTGAGCCGGCAATGCACTCTTGCACACCCGCCGGTGCTCTCCCTTAACCTGACTAGTCCTCTCTTCCAGATGGAGAAACTGAGGCTTCCTGAGGCTTGCTTGCTTCCTGGCTTGTCATGCCCCAAGTTAGATTAATCTCTCTCGTCTCCCTTGAGGGGCTCCAGAAATTCACTTGGATCTTCGCAAGCTGGGAGTTCCCTGGGGAACGTACAATATGTGTGGCGGGGTGGAGAGGTGGTCTGCCCCCTCTTCTGGAGAGGACATCCTTGGCAGGGATGGTGGCAGGCCTGAGTACACGGCTACCAAGCGGACCTGGGGTGCTGAAGGGAGGAGCCCCAAGTACCACTCCATCACTATTGACACCCAGGCCCAGCTGAATCACTTGCAAAACAGAGCTCATGTCCCAAATGGACTGGGATGGCCACCTGGAAATGCCAGGGCCCTGCTGAGTTGGGAAGGTGCAGCTGGGAGACGTCATGACCCCAGGCAGAGCCGAGACCCTGAGATAAGGTTGGCTCTGAACTCCAGTGGGTTCTGCCCTGCCTCACCTCCCTGCCAGGCCCGCTGGGAATGGAGTGCTGTCCAAGTGCCGGTGTGGGGGAAGGGAGACTGAGCCCATGTGGCTGACCATCCTCGGAAGAGGGGAGGAGCGTCCAGGAAGCCACTCACCCTCTCTCATTCTCCAGGAGAGCAGGGCCCCTCTGGAATTCATTCTCCTCTCCCCAGTTCCCTCCATCATTACCTGGCTGACCCCTCATTTGGACAATGGAACCAGCCCAACCCTGGCCTCCCTGTCTCCAGCTCCCTTTCCTTTCTGGGGCTTCCAAGGGAACTCTAAGCACAGACCAGATGTGTTCACAGTAACCAAGTGCTGACTTTGTGCCAGGCACCCTGCCAGCACCGGCCATGGCACACTCACATCTGCTCCAGCCAGGGGTCTTGTGAGCCTTTTCAGGTGAGCATCTGGGGCATGAGGAGTCACGTGGCATGCCCACAGTCACTTGGCCTGGAAAGGGCAGAGCAGGCATGGGTCCCAGGCGGCAGCTGTAGGTGCAATGCCCACTGCCGCCATGCTGGTCGCCCTGACTGGGATGGGGAGCCCTCTGGGATTACACCCTGCAGGCCATCCATCCCCTAGGCTCCCGATCAAAGATCCTCATGCATAGGAACCCTCTTCCTCCAGCCTTGCCGGTGCTGCTTTCTCCACTCTGACATGCTCTCCTCATTTCACAGTTCTGGGCTGAAGACCCCGCCCGAATGCCAGCTCGTTCAAGCAGTCAGCGAGTATTAATGAGCACCTAGTACCTGCCGGGAGCTGCCACACCTCAGGGGGCAGGGAAATGACGAGAGCAGAGAAGCAGAGCATGCCACATCTTCATGCAGTGCAGCTGGAGCCAGACAAGCAGAGACGCAGCCAGGGCGAGCGGAGATGGGGCTGGGGCTGCAGCTGGCCAGATGAGAGGCAATGACACAGGGGAGTGATCCATTCAGTTCGTGTTTTCAAAACATGACCCTGGCCATTGCTGGCAAAGGGATTGGAGAGGCAGAGAATGGGAGCAAGGTGTCGAGCGGGGAGGTGATTGCTGCTGTCCCCAATGGGGGGGCAATGGAGACCAGGCCTGGGGTAGCAGCATCTGGGAGGCAGAGAAGTGGGCACCATTGAGAGATGTGCGGAATGAAATTGGCAGGACCTGGTGGTGGTTGGAAGGGACGGGAAGCCAGGGAGAAGGTGCCAGGAAAGGCTGTCCCATCTCTGGCATGAGTGACTTCTGAGGTGGAGAAGGTAATGGAAGGATCAGGCCTCAGCTGGAGATAAGAACCCTGAGAGCTCCCCTCTGAGCTTGCAAAGGTGGAGGAAAGACTCTTCCCAAAAGCCAAAGTCCCTCCGATTCCCATGCTGGAGGAAGCCCCCTCTGCATCGGGCCCTGAAGCCTGACTCTCGCCTAGAGGTCACCGCACCTCTCCTCAGATTTGAATCAGCAGTTCAACAGTGGGTGGCTGTGATACCTGTGAGCCACGCACGGATGTGGGCATGCATGGGTGTCTCATCCACCACAAATGTCCTCAACCAGACCGGAGACTTGAGGGAGAGTCTGCCGATGTCCTCTGTGGCCGGTTACCAGGCTTCACAGACCAATGGCCAGATCGCTGGCACCAAGGAGGGAGCCATTCTTTGAACAGTAGAAGCCCTGCCCGGCCCCTTCCACCATGGCCACCCTTCCCCCCTCACCCCTATGAGCTCCAAGCTGCAGCTCACCCCTCACTTCCCAGGGCCAGTCAGGAAATCTGGCGAATGTGACTTCAAAGCACCCTGAAAACTCCACATTTGTCTAAAGATATGCATCTGTTTTATTTGCAGGTGCTCCAAATTTTAGGAAAAATGCTTTGGGCTTTTCAGCATCCCTGCCAGGCAAACTTAACAAAATCACTTTCCAGCTGGGAGAACTGAGTTCGCAGGGGTCGAGCATCTTTTCCAAGGTCAAACATGAGTGGGAACACAAGGCTTGAACCAGACCCCTGCCTACCAGGCCAGGGACCCTGGGCACCTGCTGCCTCTCCCATAAATACCTGCAGATTCCTCCCCAGGATCAATACGCTGAGCGTCACGGCCAAGCCTGGAAACCTACCCCGCTCTCCTTTTGCAGTCTGGGTAATTGGGCACAAGAAGCACAAATACTTTGTTCAAATGCTGGGAAGTGGAAAATTTTCTAGTCTGTTAGGCAAATTCTCCCTTTCTCTTTTTACATTTTTTTCCCCCAACAGGAAAAGACTTTTCACTTGGAATCCTTCCGATGCAGATGTGTGAAGACTCTGGTAGCGACATCTCAGGGACTGAGCATCTTCTATTGATTGGAAAAACACACACAGCACCAGTGAGTTTGCATATCACAAGTCGCATTTTTCAGGGTTTGGGCAGGCGCGAAGCCAGCCATGGGGCCTCAGCGCCCCCTATGAGCTGGAGATGGTACTGCGACCTGGTGGACCGATGGGAGGCAGCGGGCGTCTCCTGGAGAGTTGGGGGGCGCTGGGCACACCCCACACAGCTCCCGGGGGAGGCAGACAAAGGAGAACAGCGTACACCCACCTCCGTGTGGCTTGGGCACATCACTTCACCTCTGTAGTCTCCAACTTCCCCTTTGGAAAATTGGGGTAAGCCTGTGTACACCCTGTGGCCTTCCCAATTATCTGGATAACCTCCTACGAGCCGTAAACCACTCCGTGCATTGCGTTCTCAGCAGGTACAACAGCTCACTGTGGAGTTGCTCAGAGAAAAGCATCAAGTAACAAGCAGCCAACCGCCACGCACAGGGCTCTTTGTACTTGATCGATGGACACAGCCCAGCCTCAGGGGCCCCTCTGGGTTCGACCTGCAGGCAGGAAAGACACAGAAACAGGGACCAAAGGCACGGCTCAGAGCCTGAGCATCAAGGACAAACAGGTGTCCCCAGCAGGAGCAGGTCCCACTGCTGCTGCCTCGAGCATCCGGTCTGAGCCGCTGTGACCATGGGCTTCAGCTCAAGTCCCTGACCTTCCTCCCCTGGACAAGCCTCACTGGTGCCCAGGGCATCATGCCAGCCACCTGCTACAGAAGCCCTCTCTCCTGTTGTGAGCCCATCTTTGCACCGAGTGGAAGAGTCATCATGGGCAGGGAGAGAGGAGAGGCCAGAACCCAGGTGTGCCGAGCCCACAGCCGGAACTCTGTATACACCACTATGGCCGACAAGAAAGGAGCCTTGAGACTGACTCGTCACCTGGGAAACAGCCGGAGTGGAGGGTGGGGTGAGGGAGAGGTGGGTGTGCCAAGATGGTGGCTTGCAGATGGGAGGGGGAAGGGATGGACCAGGGCAGCTATCAGGGAGAGCCTGGCCCTCTCTGGTCAGTGCCCGCCCCCTGCCAGCTGTCCTCCCCCCCGCCCTATCCTATCCTATATGGCATCACCAGTGCCCAAGAACACACGGTTGGATGCCACCGAAACAGCACTGTGTTGGGGTCAGGGACTCAGTCTGTGGAACGAAGAGTCGGTGACAATAATGTGTTGGATATAATCATGGTGGTGGGAGCCAGGGGTCACTGGGCTCTGCAGAGGTCAGGCACCACCACACCGCACGCTGTCCTCCCTGTGGTGTCCACGAGCATGTTTCCTGTATCATTTCCCGTCTTCCCATGTAGGGATGAGGCACAGAAAGCCCACGCCACAGAGAGGCCACACCACAGAGTCACAGAGGGCCCATGCCACAGAGGCCACACCACAGAGAGCCCATGCCACAGAGGCCACACCCCAGAGAACCTGCACCACAGAGAGCCCACACCACAGAGAGGTCACACCATAGAGTCACAGAGAGCCCACACCACAGAAGCCACACCACAGAAAGCCCACACCACAGAGTCACAGAGAGCCCACACCACAGAGAGGACACACCACAGAGAGCTCACACCACGGAGTCACAGAGAGCCCATGCCACAGAGGCCATGCCACAGTGAGGTCACACCACAGAGTCACAGAGAGCCCACACCACAGAGAGGACACACCACAGAGAGCCCACGCCACAGAGGCCATGCCACAGTGAGGTCACACCACAGAGTCACAGAGAGTCCACACCACAGAGGCCATGCCACAGAGAGTCCCCGCCACAGAGAGCCCACACCACAGAGTCACAGAAAACCCACGCCACAGAGAGACCATGCCACAGTGCAGCCGCTGAGGGAAGGAGGTACACCTGTGACTCTGGAGACTCGTGAAACGCTCACTTCTGGTCGGGCTAGTGTCGTTGTCTTACTGTCTGTCTCACAAGGCACCCACAAGGCCCAGGCAGAATGAGCGCGTCCCTCTAAAATGGCCTCTCTGCACAACAATCAAAGGCCAGCCCCAGGCTGCGGGGGGTTTGCACACGGAACAGGCAGAGCAAACCCTGGCACCAGGGACATGGTGGCCGGGCCTGCCAGGGTGAGTCCAGGAAGGGCCGAGGGCCAGCCAGAGTGACAGGGTCCCGGTGGCCTCATCTCCAAGCAAGGCCAGGGGCAAAGCACGTTAGGCACCAGTAGAGGCATGGGGCCCCGGCAGGCCAAGGCCAGCAGGAGGAGCTGGTGCTGGCCGCTTCTGAGGAAGGGACTCGGGGGTGGATGAACCTGGCCATGGCCCAGGGCACATCATCATCGGGGGAGGGGATCCCTGGGAAAAGACGCCTGGGAGCAGGAGGACCAGGCCTGACTGCTAGGTGGGGAGATCAAGGTGGAAGGTGGGCAGGGGTCCCACACAGGCTACAGTGGAAGGGGTGGGCTGGCAGGAGCCATGCACTCCCCTCAGCTGTGGCTGTTGTCGCCTGAGAGATGGGATGTGAGAAGCGAAACCCTGTGCGGACACTCAAAGTCAGTCGGGTTATCGGGAGCAGATGGGCCTACGCCTGGCCAGAGCACATCTGGGAGGAACAGCTGTTACAGCCTCAGAGGCAGCAGTGGGATGGGTGGGGGCCACTGGGGGCATCTGGGGGAGCAGCTTTAAGCTTGATCTAGGAAGGAAAATGTTCGTGTCAGATTCCTCAGGGCGCAGCTCCCTGGGAGACGGGGGCTCACAGCGTGGGGGACCCCAAGATCCCAAGAAGCACCACAGACGACTAGTGGGTCTACAGGAATGGGGTGCAGTGGAGCATCCCACACCTAGATTCTAGCCTACTTCTTCCATCACTGCATAAATCATCCCAGGCCTCAGTTTCTCCACCCGTAAATTGGGGATACAGAGCACACTACACCCACGATCCCATTGGGTCCCAGTAGTCCCGCAGATTGGACCAGGAAAATAAAGATGAGGCCACTTTGTAGATCAGGAAACTGAAGTCCAGGTATAATTTTCCCAAGGCTTTAGTGTGTCCCTGGAATCCCAACAGGGCCCAGGCCACATGGAGTCAGGACGCCAGCCAAACAGGCTGACTTTGGCCACAGGCTTCAGTCCCCCAGAAAAGTTGAAAGACTAGTAGGGAAACTGAGGCAGAGTTACCTCAAATACCTTAGTGTGTGCTTTTTTAGCGTTTGAAACCCACATTGGCCCCCAGCCCAGGAATGGAGACCACAAGGACCTGAGCACATTCTCCCATTTGCCCTGAATCGGGTCAGGGACTGGCCAGCACCCGGGGCTCCAGACCCTCTGAGAGTCCAACTGAGGGCAGAGAAAGTTGGGCTGACCCTCAGACCAAGCCTACAGGCCAAGTCCCCTGGCAGGTTGTCCCTCCACTCCCAGGAGACCCAGGGGCCACGAGCCCTCCACCCACTCCCTCATCTTCCTGTTTCTCTGGGCGAACAGGAAGCCAGAACTCAGGCCTTAGCTTCAGAAAAAAAAAGCAACAAACAACCCAAAGCAACAAATTGTCTCCTAAACAAGAAGGCGGCCTGCCGGCACCCGGGGGAGGACAGTGGAGAGGGTGGACGGTGAGTAAATCTGCCCCGATGTCGCAGTTACAGTGATTCAGGCCCCAAAAGGGTTGGCTTATTAAAAATCATCCCTCTACATTCCAGCATGAGTTAGGGAGCACATCTCTCGTGGAAAACGGATGGAGCTTTTAGAAGTTAATGTAAGCAACTCTGCCCTCTGCCTCCATGCGCCGTGGTGGGAGGCCATCTCTGTTACTGGAGGATGAAGACGCCGTCTGGGTACCAAGGCTGAGATCTATCGAGATTTCTAGCAGTGCCACGACCGAGGGGTCACTAGGGCCAAAGAGTCCCACAATCCACATGGCAGAACAAAGAGAGGCCTTGGACGTGGGATCCAGGCGTCCCACTACACAGATGGGGACACGGATGGGAACACAGAGACCCCGTCCACTCCCAGACCACGGACAAGGCCCACTCTGACCACCCCACCTGGTGGGGTCCTCGCCTCTGTTCCTTCCCACTACACACCCAGAGTCCACCGTCCCCCAGGCCTGTGGCTTCCCCTCTTCCCTTTTGGCCTCCCTTACCCTGGGACCACCCCAGCATGGCACCTGCCTGCTTCTCTCTGGTCTCCAGAGTGAACCTCACACTGTTGGGCAAGGGTGGTTGGTGGAGCGTCCATGGAAGGGGCTCCCGCTGGGATCGTCCTACTCCCGGGTTGCCCTCAGCCACCGAGACCCCACTCAAGGCTGCCTGGAGCAAAGGGCCCACCCTGGAGCCCCTCAGTATAGCCAGGGTAGAGAACACAGGGAACTCCATTGGGGCTAAATGGACCCCACGCTTCCGGCGAGGAGGAAGAGAAGGGAGGAAGACAGTGCCCAAGGGTATGGCTGCCATTCTTCCCATGTAAGAAATGACTCCCAAAGAGGAGAAGATGCCAGAGTTCGCACCTCCCGTCTGGGGCCACATAACCCTGTCCCTGGAATAGACCCATACAAGAGGGAAGCCATGAGGTCAGAGGACAGACAGAAGCAGCCCCACTATGGATTAAGGCCACACTGTGTGTGGGACCCCATGCCGGATCTGGGGAGGGTCCAGGGCTGGCAGAGAGTGGAGGTTTTTAGTTGAGGAAACTCAGGCACAGAGAGGTGAAGAAACTTGCCCAAGGCCACACAACTTCTAGATCTTCCTCCCAGAGTCTCTATGTGGTTCTTGTCCCTGGTTGTGCAACATACTTAGGTGGTTGTGGCTGGGCCTGGCCCTGCCCTCGGGGTCTGGAGTTCAGGTGCTGATGTGAGTGTGGCCTGGGAGGAGGAATGGAGGTCCTCGCCGGGCCCCTGGCAGGCCACATCCTCTTCCTGCCAAGCAGCCCCCATGGCTCCCCTGAGGCTATGGTGAGACTGGCCTGTGGTTGTCCCCAGGGCTTGGCCCAGGGCTCACACTAGAAGCGTACAGGAGCGTTGTCATGGCCAGTGTGGCTGCCTCATCCCTGGGGACTCACTGCCTGGCCAGCAGACACAGTTCCTTCCTCCAGCAAGATGATTCTGTTTACTCAGAGACACCTTAGTGAACATCTGATGCTTGGTTGATGAGGTGAGTGGGCAGGTACGCCGTGCCCTCCCTGTCCCGTACCTTATTAAACTGTTTGTGATCCAATAAGTCACTGCAAGACACTCAGTTCCAGAGCTTTAATTTCCTCACCGACATTGGGAGTCAGACAGAAGTGTCCAGGCTGGGCCTTGGCGAAATGGGGACTCCTGGAATGTCCCAGAATGTCCACGTTGCCAGCCCTTCGCTTTGCAAGTGGAGGGACCGCGGCCCAGATGGGAACCTCGCAAGCAAACAGTGTTTCCAAGCAACAGAGTCATGGTGACACCGTCACCTACATGCAGGACCCATGTGTGCACACACAAGTGCCTGCCCACTCGGGATTTTCCTCCCCCTCTGTGTGAGGCTGTGGACAGTCAGGTCTTTGATCCCTGGGTCCCTCCCTGGCCGGCTGCCCTCAAAAGGGTTCAGTTTCAGGAGTGGGATTCTGCCCACCCTGCGCTTTCATCCTCAGCTGTGGGCCAGACCGCATTTCCAGGGTTATTATGTGTGGCTCTTGGTGGCCCAGTCAGCTGCTCCCAACTCCCAGCACCTCCAAACCTCCAGGGTTCCCTTTGGGAAGTGGTTTGACTCCAAGCGAGCCTGGAGGCTTGGCTCCCATGGTCCCCAAGGTGCCCCTACCCTGCTTTGCTGGGACCCTGCTTCACAGAGCCCACTATATTCATGACTTGTCTGAGCCTGTACACTTGGCATCACTCTTTAAATGATTCAAGGTCCCCAGAGGGTGAGAGGAGCTCTCCCAGTGAAAGCAGAGACCCCCGAGCCACCTACAGGGCCATTGACCTTATTCAGGGAGACCCTGTTGCTGGGAGGCTGGAAGAAGGAGGCGCAGGGAGAGAGGAATCTCCATGGCAACGCCTTGGTGCGCTGAGAAGGCTTCCTCTCCACCCTATCCAGTTAAAGGGCCATTTTCAGGGTCCCTACTATGCACTGGGGCATGATCTTGGTGCTTGGGGCAGGTGGGGTGGGGGAGGGGAGAGATCCATTCTCCACCTTGAAAGGACACCCAGTCCACAAAACACACAAGCCTCAGACGAAGCAGACCTGGCCTTGGTGCCCTGCACACAGTAGGCACTCAATATTGGGATGCTTGCTGGAATGATGGAAAGAAAACATGAGCCCGTTAATGCCCATTGACAGAACACCTTTCATCCCCCAACGAGTCTTGCTGACTGCCGGCTCTGGCCTGAGCTCCTGGACGAGGGACAACGCTGCATGTTGGTGAGTGTATGGACGCAGGAAAGGAGGAACACAGGCTCCCAGGGTCATGGGCACCAGCTCTGAGGGCTCTGAACAAATGCCCTGAACAGGCCCAGGTGAGATGAAACCAAGGTAATCCCCAACAGCATCTGCTAGGCATGAAGCCAGTTGGCAAAGAGGTCAGACAGGAGACACACGGTGGGGTCACCCCACAGAGATGGGGGTGCCTACAGCAAGGCAAGTCCCTGATGCAGACCAACCCTGGGCATAAACCCCTCTCAGGTGTTTGCGGGTCAGAGGCTAGAAAAACAAGGCCAGCATCAGAGGATAGGAGGGGGTGGGGATGGGGGTGTGCTCCCTTCAGGGCCTCCAGAGAAGGGTTTGCCAAGAGACCTGCACCCGGAGGGTAGACAGTGATGGTGAGAGGGGGACCTCATCCCCTGGGAGACAGTTGGGTAGACATGGCTGTCATCAGCAGTGACCTTTCCCCAAAGACCGAGGACCGTGTCAGCTCCTTGGGACAGGGTCTGCTCTCCCCCACTTGCTGGTGGGGTCACACCACTAGAGATCCAGTAACACCAGCACCCCCTCCCCCAAGTGTCTGAGCCTGCAGAGCTCTGCAGACTCAGAGCATCACACAAGACGTGGCCATATTTCACAGCCGTGCCAGGAGCTTGTGAGAACCACTTCCGCTCTAACGACTGAGAGGGAGCGAAGGGACAGAGAATAAATCCCTGTCTGCTCTGCGGGGGGGACATAAATCCTCTCTGAGAATGCCCCCGCTCTGCTGTGTTTAAGAAGACAGATTTGGGCTCAATGTGATGGAGGACCCTGGGCCGGGTAGGCTCCTCCAGGGAGCAGAAAGACGCCAGGAGGGCTCAGCCCAAGGAGGGGTCTGGCAGAAGGCACAGGGCCTCTGGGGGCCGAGAGGCAGCTGGAGAGTCAGGAAGGGCTGACCTGAGAAGCTGGAGACTCAACTCAGACCCAGAGGCGGTGTTCCAGGTCTGACGATCCCAGAATTCCTGGTACAGCCCTGTTTGCTCTCAGATGCCACAACTCCAGACACAGGGTAGTCATGGGCTCCCAGGGTCCCCAGGGTGACCATTGTCTCCAGCTCCAAGGACCATGGAGACGCCTTGAAGAAACACAGAGTGCACACCAGAAGCTTTGGATCATGTCCCCAGATGCTGGGGAAACAGCTTCCTAGGCCCTGTCTGATGCTGTGACCACAAGTCTCCCCTTCCTGCCGACCCTAGATCCTGTGGCTCTGGGCACCCTGGAGTCAGTCAGTCTCACGTTGCCTTGAAGTTCCCACGTCCGGTCTCGCCTTGGGATGGTAACCTAAACAGACCCAGACCTGTGTCCTGGCCATGGCCCCTACCCTCTGCATGGTACCTTCAGCCCACCACCTTCCCATCCTCTGGAGATGGACGGGTTAGGAACCATCTCATGGATGGCAGATAGAGCAGACATGTCTAACCTGTGCTCCACATGCTGCCCAAGACAACTCGTAATGCGGCCCCACAAAATCTACTAAAATCACGTGGTTTTTAGCATTTATTTTTCTTCATGACTCCATGTATAGTTTCATTTTTGAAGTTCACGATCATACCTTATTCGTGACATCACTTTTTGGCAGCACACACATTTGTGAGCAGCCGTTTTCGATTATGAAACACACAAAGAGCAGAACTCAAATAAACGTTTCTGATAAGCACCTTGAGAATTCACTAAGATTTGGGACCACTTCCACTGAACCAGACATTGATACAAGGTCTGACAATTAAGCTCACGAGCTCATCCTTCCCAACTTGGGAAGCTATGCACTGGCACCAGTGCCTGGCCCACCCATCAAAGCAATTTTGGAACTCTTTTACTGAAATGGCCATCAGAGTTGTTGTCATATTATCCTTGATGTCCTGAATGTCGTCAAAATGTCTTCCTTTCAATATTTCCTTTATCTTCAGGTAAAGAGGAAAGTCAATTGGGGGCCAGATCAGGTGAGTAGGGAGGGTGTTTCAATACTGTTATTTGTTTACTGGCCATAAACTCCTTCGCAGACAGTGCTGTGTGAACGGGCGCATTGTTGTGGTTCAAGAGCTCCCTCAGGACCATTTTTGCACACAGCTTTCTCATGCCAAGATTTTCAGTTAGTGTTTTCCTGTTTCTCTATCAATGTTTAGTTGGTCTGTTATGCTTCTCGCAGTCAGCCAATGATTCTGATGCACAAATTTGACATCTTTTTGTGGTGTTTTCATCAGTTCTTCTCGTTACTGGCCATCCTGACCTCTCTTCATCAGTCACTCTCTCCTCTTAGAAAAACGTTGAATCTATTTGTACATTATCATTTCCTTCATGGCGTTATGCCCATAAACTTGGACTAGCATGTCCCTGATTTCATTTCAATTTTTGTCAAGTTTAACAAGAAACTTAATGTGTGTTTGTTGCTCTAATTTAAGCTCCAGCGTTCTCACAATGGCACACAAAAACATGTAACAACAATAATGAACACCACTCCGCAGGACACTGCCACACATTGACACGAACACAGCTGTGAGACACTGATATGCCAAGGTTGTGAAACCTTACCGAGTTGTTTGTACAGTACTGCCAATGTAAGTGCACAGAGGTGAATTCATGAACTTAATTGTCACTCCTCGTAGACTAGTTTCACAAGGAGCAGGATCAAATTTCCCACTAGTTTTATATTGTTCTCATTTTTCTAAACATTATGACAAAAATATTTTTAGGCTGGGTGCAGTGGCTCAGCCTGGAATCCCAGCACTTTGGGAGGCCAAGGTGAGAGCATTGCCTGAGTCCGGGGATTCAAGACCAGCCTGGGGAACTTGGTAAGACCTCTTCTCTACAATAAATCACAAAAACTACCCAGGCATGGTGGTGTGGGTCTCTAGCTCCAGCTCCTTGGAAGGCTGAGGCAGAAAGATCGCCAGAGCCCAGCAGGTCGACTCTGGGGTGGCTGTGAGACGGTCACTGCACTCCAGCCTGGGCGACAGAGTGAGACTCTAACTCAGAAAAAAAAAATTTTTTTAAAGAAATCTTATGTATATACACTAACTTTATTATGGAATTTATGGGCAGCGCAAGGCAATTCCTCTTTCCTCGATGCGGCCCAGGGAAGCCACAGGGTTGGACACCCCTGAGACAGAGCCTCAGAAGCTAGTTTTCTTGCCCAAGGTCACTAGGCTAGGACGTCGCAGGCTGGAATCCTCCCCTGGCTCTCAGGTCCCAGACCCAGGAGTAAGGAATCACAGTGGCATCCTTTCAGCGACTCAGAGGGAACAGACTTGGTACTGGCAGAGGCTCAGGTGCTGCCCAGCGTTTCAGAGAGTCGAGGCTGGGGCAGCCTCCAGGGTCGTCCTCCCATTTCCTCCTTTCACACAGGGGGCCTGGCTGGAGGAGGAAGTCATAAGGAGGGGAAGGATGTGGGAACCCCAGGCAGGGTCCTACCCTAGAAGGGCTGCTGGGGAGCTGGCCTGAGGCCCTGGCCACCACTCTTCCCACAAAAATGTTTGCACACGGCAATCTTTCTCTTAACCCTGGGCTCCTCTGACTGGAGCACCTGCGTGTTCTCTCCCACTGGACCTGAGATCTCGACACAACGCGATGCCTGACCCCAGTGTCCTCCTGGCCTCATGGCTCACTGTGTCCCCACAATTTGCCATGTCCCTGTGGCTAAGCCACTTTATCCCACAGAGCCCCACACTCCCCAACTACAAAGTAGGAGTGCAGAGTCTTCCCCTGTTGGGATATGTGAGAATAAAGGAGGTTCCAGGCATAAGAACCTGCTGAACTGGGTGTAGTGGCTCACACCTGAAATCCTAGCTACTTTGGAGGCTGAGGCAGGAGGATCACTTGAGGGCAGGAGATCGAAACCAGCCTGGGCAACATAGCAAGATCTTGTCTCTACAAAAAAATATAAAACTGAACTGAGCATGTTGGCTCCTGTCTGTAGTCCCAGCTACTCTGGCAGCTGAGGTAGAAGGATTGCTTCAGCCCAGGAGTTAGAGGCTGCAGTGAGCTGTGATTATGCCACGGCACTCCAGTCTGGGCAACAGAATGAGACCTGGTCTCTAAAAAAGAATCTGCTGACCAGGGACCTGGTGCTAAGGACCATCTGTAGCTCCCCACCCTACTCTTCCTTCCCACCCAGCCCTTCCCAGTCCCCATCACAGACCAGGCACAAACCAAGAAGAGCCGTCAGTGCCCGGAGTCTCTTCAAGGTGATAGAAAAGCTGAAATGGCCTCACCGCAACCTGGCTCCCCGACTCCCATGGCCCCCAAGATAAACTCTGTCCTTGGCCAAAACATCCTGGATGCTGGCCACAGGTACTCGTGTGCACACCTGACCCCTGTGGGCTACATCCTTCCCATTCCAAAACAGAAGAGTGGGATCCTTGGCTTCTTGGGCAAGAGTCCTGGACTGGCCCTGAGGCAGATGAGGGTGGAGACAGCTCGAGGCTTGACACACCAAATCTGATATAAACCTCAGCACCTTCCTAGGGATCAGGTATAATACTACCCCATGTCACAGATGGGAGTACTGAGGCCCAGTAACGATGGGTGCAGCTTGCACACACAACTTGTGGCCCCAGGGTCAGAATGTGAGTCGCACTGTGTTCCCATGACTGAATCTAAGCACCGCAGCCCCCAGGTCAGGGCCCCTGTCTGCCCTCCTCTTGCAGAGGAGAGCCGGCTGCCCTCTCCTCGGTCCCCAGCATTCCCCGGGAAGGCAAGGCAGGCAGAGCGGGAGGGGTTCAGCATGTGTCTTCCAGGGCAGCAGACAGACTTGTGGACAGTTTCCCCACCAAGGGGAAAGGAGGCTGGGACACTAGGAGAAAGTCGCTGGGGGCCCAGACACCACACTGAGAAGAGCCAGGACCCCATGGCAGTCCCAGGTGTAGGTAGAAAGGCTTTTTCTCTTGCTCTGAAATCTTCCAGGCTCCACCTGCCATCCCACCAGACTCCCGGGAGGTAGCCAAAGCCCTTTTACTACCTGTTCATACCCAGGACAGCTCTGACTGCCCAGTGTCTGGGAGACTCCTCCCCCGCTTCGTGAGACCAGACCAGCACCATGGACAGTGATCTTGGTTCTGCCCAACCAGGTCTGGAGCTCCAGGAAGAGACAGGAACAAGGATCTTTGGCAGAACCATGTCCCCGAGTTCTGAGAGCTTCCCAAGGGCCATTTCTATGGAGCATTAAGCTGAGGTCCCGTTTTCAAAGAACACGGGTGCTGCTCCCCGGGGCGCCTCAAAGACCCAGCGACATTCGGGGGCAGGCGGAGGAATGGAGGCACCGAGAGACACAATCAGGGTCTCATTAACATTTTGATTGCGGCGGCTCCCCTGGCACCCCGGCCTGGACACATGCGCACACACATTCAATCTGGAAGCAAAATTGAGCTGCAGAGAGGAGCCGAGAAAAGAAGCAAAACAGACTTATTTTAATAATGCTAAAAATAACCGTGTCAATATTCCCTTCTGTTTGGGGAGCCACGGATCATTTTTTAATGCACCTTCTCATCTTTCTTCTCTGTGCCCGCTGGGGAGAGCCCGGGAGTGGATCTCAGTACCCTTGTCTGTACAGTGGAGACAGCACCCCCTGCTCCGTGTCTCGCCAAGAGAATCCTAAACACGGAAAGGGCTGGAGTCCTTGGAAGGTGAGCCTCCCGTGTAACTGATGAGTCAATTCAGGCTGCTCACGGTCAATGTAATCTGGTGTGTCTGCATCCTGGGTAAGTCGAGGTGCCATCCTCCATGGAAGGAAGGAGCCGTTCACAGAGTGACAACAGCATCGACCCTCCTGGCAGCCCCAAAGTGGGTAGAATGTGGGTCAGGTTAGAGATGAGGAAGCCAAGGCCTGGAGGATGCTCCAGTCCAGCCCTGGGTCAGCAGGACTCAACTCCCTCATCTTGACCCCCACCAAAGGGCTTCTCTGAATGGGCAGCATGGGTGGTCCACTGAGGCAACCGGGCTCCCTAAACACAGCACGCCAGAATAAGCTCTGATACTGAGCGGGTCACCCTCCTTCCTCGCCCCAGCACCATCTCTGGAGGATCTGAACATTGATCCCAGCCAATGTTCAGATCCTCCAGAGATGGTGCTGAGGTGAGGAAGGATGGTGACCCACTCAGTATCAGAGCTTATTCTTATACATGCCCAATGTGGCTTCCATCTGGACCTCATTCCATCACAGGGCCTGGTGTGGCTCTGCCCTCTCTGAACCCAGTTGGCCGCCGGCCATGGTCAGGACACTTGCTGGGATTCTGCTGGTCTTTCTACGAGATGGCCCTGCCACTGGCCACCTCCAGGCAGGTCCTGCAGCCTGCCTCATGCGTGGCTGGACACCAGCACTTCCTGGACACTTGCCACTGCCCCTGCATAAGCCCCTTACCACCAGTCAGACATCCAAGCATGGCAGCCCAGACCAAGTGAGAGTTTGCACAGCCCCTGAGCTGGTGATGAGGAAAGCTGGGATTTGAGACCCCTGGCACAATGCTCACGGTCCTCCCAGGGTTGCAGGCCTTGACTTTCAAGCCTCCTCACACCTCCCATGGGCTCTCCACCTTCAAACGACTAACTATTTCCTCAATACCCCTGTTTTCCACTCCATCCCTGTCTCTGCACCAGCATCCTTTTACCTGGTATAATGGTTCCCCCCTCCGCTTCCTGAATATTTTCAGTTCGATCTTCAAGACACAGCTCAATGGCACCTCCTCTGTGAGGTCTTCCCAGATAGCCGCGGGTAAAGCTGGCTTCTCTCCCCTGTGTGACTGTGGGAGCCCAGTTGCCCAGACTGTGACCCCTGCTGCACTGTTCTATCACAAGAAGCCAGGTGCTCTTCTAACTGTCCACAGTGAAACTCTTCTCAGCCACCCAGCATCCCTGCTTCCTTGGGGACATTAGTCAATCTCCTCATGGCTCCATTTTCTCAACTGTAAAATGTGACTTCTAGGAGTACCTACCTCATAGACTTATTCAGGGGAGTGAACGTATGTAGAAAGCTAAGAGAACTGCCTGGCAGGTGTTATGGGCGCAACAAGCATTAATCATCACTGCTGTCAGCAGCCAACATCGTCACCAACACCACCAGCATGGCCACAGTCATCATCGTCCCCTCATTGTCATCATCGCCACCATCTATTGCCACCGTCACCATCATTGTCACTATCAGCGCCGCCATCTTATCTCACCATCATCACCATCACCATCTCGCTATTACCACCATTGTCATCATCACCAAACGCAGTCCAGATCTGAGCGGGTCACACCCCGATGTCCCTGAAGAGTCGGAATGACCCTGATTCCATCACTGTCATCGTCTTCCCACTATCGTCACCACCACCAGCAGCAGCAGCAGCAGCAAGTCAAGCACGTGTGCAAGTCATCCTCGTCTCCCTAGGCGTGGCCTGGCACACACGAGAGGCTTATAAACCTTCTTGGGCGGTGAGGTAAAGGGGCAGGTAGACAGTTGAATGAATGGATGGATGGACAGATGGGCGTGTGGGTAAAGAGGGGTGGAATAGATGAATGAGTCAGTGAATGAGTGAGTGAGCTGCTGTAAGGAAGAGCAGATGGATGGCTGAGTCGGTCCCTCCCACACCCACACTGCAGATGCTGAGCTGCTTAGTAACGGCAGACATCACGGTGTCCCCATGGTGCCATGATATTAAAATCCCTGAAGCGGCGTTGTCAATATCCGGGGGAGATTATCTCCGAAGACATCAGCAGCAGGAGTGAGCCTCCCCCTCCCCCGGGCCTCAGCCTGGCTGGGACAGACGACACTTCCGCTTCTAGCTTCCACAGAGGGACAGACCACAGCCTGCCGAGTCCCGTGGATTCTGACTTGGGGGGAGGGGGTCTCACAGCTCCTCTCCCACCTAAGCTCTCAGGGGAAGCCTAGGAGTGTGCTGGGGCCGGCAGTCAGCACCCTGGCTGTGGACATGGCTAATCCCCTCCCTCCCCGCCCACACCAGGGCCTCCCATCCTTCCTCTAAACAGCTCCCTGCCGCCTGTTGTCCCCCTTCCCGCCGTCGCCCCAAGCCAGTCTCTTGGAAGCTACAGCGGACTCCACTTGCCTGGGTCCTCACCCCTTGTGGTGCCTTCGCCGGGGGCACCCAGAGCTTCCCACCCCTCACTGAAAAAAACACGTTCAAAGTCCAAGCGGACCGAGCAGAACCCCACTTCAGGGTCACTTGCCCGACCCCCAGGGCCACCGCAAAATTAGGCCCAGCACCCCTCCCACTTGGTGGTGGTGGAACGCCCTCACACACTCAAGACTGAGTGAGCACCAGGAAGCATTTGTTATGCGGGTTACATTTATGTTGACTTGTTAGAAATGAATTATGATCCACTTGAAATATTAATTCATTTTTAAAATTATACATTAATGCACAGAACATGTTTTATGAAAAATGAATGTGTTTTCTACCCCTCCCCAAAGGGAGCAGTGTGGCGAGCACTGCATGGTTGCACATCACGTGTCACTTTCAGCTGAGTGGAAGCCGCTGGAATCTGCTGTCCATTCCTGCTCCTGCGTCCAGCCTCTCCCCAGGTGTCACTTTGGTTGAGGTTGATGAAGAAAAGTCCCAGGACCATGCAGGTTTCCTGAAAAGGCCTCCTGGACCCCGGAAGCCAGCCCACTTTCTGGGAACCACTGGTTTCTGGGAACCAACCTGATCTTGTGGTTTTCCTGTCACAGCCTGTCCTGAGGAAAAGGGGTGGGGCGAGGGAGTTGAGGGGAGGGTTTAGGATCAGACTGCCCAGGGTTCAAACCTCCCTCTCAACTGCTGGGCCCTTCACAATTGCCTCCCTCCACTGAGCCTCAGCTCTTCATCCATGAAATGGGAATAGGCTGTCCTTAGGGTCTTGTGAGGATTAAACAACAGAACTTATATTCTTTGCGTAGCATTGCACCTGGCTCCCAGGAGGGGCTCAGGAAACAGTACACTGAAGGCACTGGTGACCACAGCCCCTGCCCTCTCCCCACATCCTCCCCTTCTTGGTAAGACCTGCCTTTGCCTGCCACTCCACAATTACCTCCTCCGATGAGGCTTCCTGGATTGACTCCCCTTCCTCCTCCCAGACTTGCCTCAGCAAGGCCTCCTGGTCGCTAAGACTCACTTCCAGTGTCCCCTCCTTCCTGAACCCCAACCTGGCCTACCTTGGTCCACCAACCCCAGCCGGTGTGCTTGCTCTCATCACCCCAGGACCCACACGGGGAAGGACTGTTATTGCTACCGGCACCTAGCAAAGGACACAGTGGCCAAGAGCTCCACTCTGGCTTGAATGAGCCCGTGGGAGCCTCGGTGTCACCATCCATCAAATGGGGAGAATGGTGGCTCCCCGATGGGATCAGAGTCATCATCAGATATGTTATCCATCCACGTACTCAGCATACTGGCAGCTTACTGCAGGTCAGCAACCGAGGCAACCAAGATCCCTGTCCTTGGGGAGTTAGTCTGATGGAGGAGATGGCCGTGGAACAAGTAACCAGAGAGAAGGATGGAGGATGACCAGCCAGGTGAGGGCAGACCCCAGAGGGGCTGGAGTGGCAGGGGATGGAAACATGGGGGGTAGAAGGGAGGTGCAGGCAGGTCCCAGGGAGGGCCTGAGATTGGTCGTAAGTGCAGGGACAAGCCCTTAAGTGGCGAGTGGAGAATACTTAAAACGAGCCCCCTCAGGAACCAGTGGCGGGGACAAGCGTGTCAGGGTCACCTAGCTAGGAGACCCAGGCTGGAGCAGGGCAGTGGAAGGGAGAGGGTCAGAACAGATGATCTCTGCCACAGCCTCAGCCCATGCCACATCAGACACGAAGCAGTCGTGCTGGAAATGTGTTTACCCAGGGGATGAATCCGTTCCCTCAGAAGAAGACATCATAGCAATGACAGTCATCTCCTAAACCAAAGTGCATATCACTTCCATGCTACCACATCACCCTCTACTCATGCAAAGATGTGGCTGGCCAGGCTGGATCCAGTTACGTGCCTGTAAGAACCCAGTCCCTCTCCCGCTGGGTTCCCCTCCAGGCACGAACACCCCAGGCATGGATCTTTGAGGCCTGCCCGTGCATGCACTTGCGCTCATAAAGAGGGAGCAGTATCCATGTGTCATGTGGCCTGGCACAGGACAGGACCCAGGACCCACGTGCCCGGCATGGAGGGCAGGGAGGCTGAGCACACAGCACAGGGGCACATGGCAGCTTTGGGGGAGTGGGAGGCGGGACCCTAGACACTCAGAGGGCAGATCCTGCAGGTGTTTTTGTGTGCTCACATGTCTGTGTGTGTTTGTGTGCCTATGCATGCACGTCCTTGCATGTCAGGGTGTGCCTGCATGTGTCTGTGTAAGAGGGAATGCCCACAGAAGAAGGGAACGCTGGCCTGAGACAACAGGCGAGGATTTGCATTTGCTGCAAGGTGATCTCGTCCCCTGAAAACATCCTGCCTCCCATGAGGTAGACCCGAGAGCACGTGTTCCTTTCCTCAGAACCCAGTGTGGGACCATCGTTCCTGCTGTCTGGGCAGTCTCAGTTCTTACCATTCATTCATTCATATATTCATTCACAATATAAGTTCAGGACCCTTTCTGTTCCAGGCCCGAGGCCAGCGCCAGCTGTGGTCGGATGAGATGGCTCCACCCCAACCTCCAGCTCCATTTTCCACTTCTCAGCCTCCACTCCTGGCCTCCCCCCTCGGCTTCCACCCTTCTCCTCTGCCCTCCGGCCACACCAGCTGTGCCACCCCCCCAAGGAGCCTTTGCCCAGCCATTATATTACTTCTGCAGCTCAAATGCCCAGACATCCTCCTCTCCAAGAAAACCCACGCTCCCCTCAAGACGAGAGCAAAAGTTTTCTCTTGCGTCTCCCCAGAATCATTTCTTCCTTCCTTCATCACATTCATTCACCCTGCATCTAACAAATGTCTGTTGGGGGTCTCCACACCATGCTCTGCTCTGGAGATGAGTGAGGCGGCCACGGCTGTGTCTGGATGGGGGAGGATGACACCCCCATCCCTCCAGGGATCTGCCTGTCCTCTGCTGTGACTCATACACACTCACATTGTCATGAGTGCTGTCCCGTCATGGTCATGGTCCCCATCATTACTCTGAGGCCAACCTAAAGAAAGGAGAGTGCCCCCAGCGAGTCTGAACCTCAAGTCTGACACATAGTGGGTGCTCAACAAAACAAAAGAGGGAGGGAAAATAGGAGGGAAGGAGGAACAGTGGCCTAGTTTTCTTGACAGAGATGGACTTCCCCAGGTCTGGCACATAGTAGGTTCTCAGCAAAGCAAGGGAGGTAGGGAAGGAAGGAGGGAGGGAGGGACAGCGGCCGGGTTTTCTCAACAGAGATGGCCTTCCCTAGCTGGTCCCCAGGGCTGGCTGAGCTCACCTTGGTCCCTGAGTCAGCAGGAGCGTGTGCGTGTGCGCGTGGGTCGGTGGGTGGGGGTGGGGGGCTGAGACATTCTCATGCCAGGCAGGCGCTCTGCTCTGTGCTCGCCGCCCGCACAGTTCTCGCTGCTGCTTCTGAAAATGTCAACTTCTTATCTCGCCAGAATTTTTCCTGACTTGGAGAATTCAATAAAGCAGCTGAGTAACACTTAAAATAATAATGAAGCTCTGTATTTCTGCAACTCCCGGCTGGCTCCGCAGAGCCGGGGCTGCCTTTCCGCGATGATCAATCTTCATTTTCACACCGAGCCAGACAGCTCTGCTGGGCTGGGCCGGCCCGTGGCCCTGGGGAATTGGCAGGCCACCAGGAGGCTGGGACTGCCACCTGCTGATCTGGGCACTCATGAGAGAGGAGGCCTTCGAGGCCTCACTCGAGGCTCCTGATCTGCCCCTCAGCAACCCGGCCCCCATCACCCAGCCCCGCCCCACTGCCAGCTTGTGTTCCTCTCTGAACCTGGCCCCATGCCCTGTGCTCCACCCCACTGCTTTCCACCTGGGAAGCCCCTGTTCACCCTTCAAGGCCCAGCTCAGCCCTCCCTGATCCCCCGGCCTGAGGACAGGCTGGACAGAGCAGTGTAGTACCCCAAGGTCCATTTGAGCAGCATAAACAGGAGGATGGACTTGCTAATCCTTCCAATTCACAGAGGGTAGCACTGAGGCCCAGAGCGGGGGCGCTTGGACTCAGCCACCAGCTGTGCATCAGGCTGGTGTCGACACTGGCACACTGAGTGGGGCCTGGGGAGGCGAGGGGCTCAGCTGGGACCCCAGGGCTCCAGCTGTGGACTCCAAGCATGGGCCTGGACTTTCTGCCAAGATCTGGTGGTTTTTTGCAGTCCTCCCCCTGGGTGGGACTCTGCTCTGATGGACCACTTGCCACTGAATGAGGTGATGGGGGTCCCCATGCAGAGGGCCCTGGGCCCTAGCAGGGGTCACCCTGCAACAGGTTGGCCCAGGCAACATGGGTGAGAACTAGGCCAGCAAGATCTCTGGTGCTGACTACACTCCCCCGCCCCCGCCCCGCCACCCACTTTGTGCACTTGGTCAAGCTCCATGACTTCCGGGAGTCTCCCTGCATTTATCTGTAAAATGGGGACAAGGTGATCTTCTCCAGTGGGACACTGGAACATGCCTGTTGGTACCAGGTCATTGTCACCTCCATGAGCCCCATCAGCACACAGAGCTACAGTGTAGACCCGCCCTTCCCCACCCTTCCTCTCCATTCCTCAAGCCCCGGTGCTGCTTGGTTTGAATCTCCTACAATTTGTCAACAGCCTTCTCGTATCGAGCTCTTATTGAACACCTGCAGATTGGCTTCTGGGCTAACAAGAGCTAATTAATCTTCCCTCCCCCACAACCAGGCCAATTCAACGGGGACATCCCTCACTGACTGTCTTTGGGGATGGGGAAAGTTCAGGTCAGCAGGGGTCCAGCTCCGAAGGGAAGGCTGCAGGGCCTAGAGACGCAGTCCCCGCCTGTCTCCACCCTGGGCTCACGCTCAGCCTGCGCAGGCCTCCATCCTGTTTCTTCATCTGGAAAAGGAATAAATGAGACACGGTCAGACCCCTTTCCAAGGTCACTCAGAGATTCAAATAGGACAGTAGGTGTTTACAAAACCTCCAGAGAGGAAGAAGAGTCACACAAATGGAGTTTGTAGAATGAAATCCTGTCGCCTGGGAAGTGAAAAAAAACGTTCAAAATTAAATAAGGTCTATAAGAAAGCGTCTGTTGGAGCACCATCCTGCAGATCCGTGGCACACTGTCCACCTGCTGACAGGTTGCTGTGGCAGGAAGGAGGAATTCCAACAGAGACCATGAGGCCCACAGAGCCAAAAATACTATCTGACTGGTGACAGATGACGTTTGCAGAGCGACCCTGCCTTAAACTCACAGGCAAAGGAATTCCCACAAGTGTCTCCAGCCCCACACAGGGCATCCCTTCCTCCCCAGGGCTCCCAGGCAAATGCTCCTTCCCTCTTTCTCACTCCCAGTCACACCAGTTAGAGAGCACTGGCCAGTCCCAGAGTGGCCTGAGGGTGGCTCTGGCCTCTCCACCTGGCCTGTGGGGGCACCACCCAAGCATGGGCAGCCCCCTCCCTGACCTGTATCCCAGGTCATAGCCAGGACTCTTCTCTTCTGGCTGAGTTTTCCAGAGACCACTGTGACCACACAGGGACAAGCCTCAGCCCCCAACTTGTCCCAAAGTCGGATGCAGTTACGAGGGCCTCTCACACGGGAAAGGAATTATATTAGGGCCAAGAAACAATCTTAGGCTCTGAGGGAGATCCTGGGAGAAAAAGAGAGCCCATGCAGGCTTGCGCCTATATTTTTCTCAAATAGGAGAAAGTGACCAGAGCCTTAGGAGCAGACCCAGGCTTAGAGTCACAGGAGGACTTACCGCTATCTGGGAGCTTGGGAGATACCCAGGAGGGAGGTGGGAGATGGCAGAAAAGGCCAGGGGGTCCCAGGGACTATCCGTCCAAGGAACAGATGGAATGTGGGTATGAGGCAGGTGAGGAGAGAAAGCCAGCCCCACCTGTGGACAGCAGGGCCCATCCACCGCCCCCCTCCATTCATCTTATGGCACCTTGTGCTGCCCCAGACACAGCAGGGCAGGGAGGATCCCCGTACTCAAAACTCATGCTCAAGTCAAGGGGCAGGAGTGTCCATCAAATAATCTCACAGGTAAAGTGACTAGGAGATTGATCTGTGGTGGAAGCCGACCAGGCAGGTGGAGAGTGGGTGGGGCCCTGACATGCTGGGGGCCAAGGAAGCCCTCACCAAGGGGTGGTAGGGGCCGAGGACAGGACACTGAGTGCTAAGTAGAGCTGGTGAACCTCAAGAAGACAGAGAGTGTAGAGAGGGCGCACCCCCAAGGCACATTCCCTAGATACAAAGGCTAGAAAGCAGGACTGGGAACAGGGGAGAGGGGACAGGACACAAGGGATGGGTGGACAAGACACTTGGGGCTTGTGGCCACAGCCTGGGGTCTGGGCTTATCCCAACAGGGGCCCAGCAGGACCTCTGGGTGTCTGGCCACTCACCCAGCTGCTGTGTGGACCACACATCAGGGAGACCCCTTAGGGGCATGTTGCCATGGAGAGAAAGGGACAGAGTCAAAGGCATTTAGGATTGGCAAACCCCTCAAAAACAGCCAGCCATCACCACCAACAACAAAAACACATGAATCGAATCAAGAAACAAACAGTGCTCGGGTGTCATTGGAGCCAGGCTCTGAGTCATCCTCCCTGCCCTCCCCATGAGCCTGGGATAGAAAAAGTCTCCTCCCCAGCCCTCCTCCAGCACGCCTGGCATCACTCAGCCTCCACTAAGTGGTATTGCCCAAGATTACGCACATGGCCATCGTAGACACCGAGTACCACTACCTAATTGGGTCATAATTTTGACAAATGTGCCATTTGGAGATTCTGGCTGCAGAAGGATCCCCAACCGACAACCCCAGCCACAGAACTGGCTTGGCCCCTCTCCTCACCTCCCTGGTCCTTGGTTCCGTGTCATTC
The DNA here is from genome assembly GCF_000164805.1 of Carlito syrichta. Lineage (NCBI taxonomy): Eukaryota > Metazoa > Chordata > Mammalia > Primates > Tarsiidae > Carlito > Carlito syrichta. Next base: position 713,294 of record NW_007259801.1, read on the forward strand.
GCTTCCCACTTCATGTCTTCTGCAACCTGCTGGACACGTGGGAGGCGACTGGCAAGTGTCCATATAGCAAATGAAGGACTGAGGCCAGGAATGGTGGTGCCAGGAAAGGAGGGTCAGGGGGAGTTCAGGGAGCGGAGAGCCACAGAGGTTGGTGGAGGGAGGGGGGAGACTGGTGGAGGGAAGAGGGAGCCTGCCTGCCCAGAGGGATCCGGAATCAATCCAGATGTGCCCAAAGGGTGTTGGCTTCCTGCAGGAGGAGGAGAGCAGTCAGCCACCATGGGGGACTCTATAGTTTACAAAGCACATTCACAAATCACTCCTTATTTGGTTCTAGAACGTTCGAGCTAGACAGCACCTTAGTGGTCATGGAGACCAGTCAACCTGGATATGGGGAGGGAAATATAAGTTTAAAAGGGAGAGTGAGCTGCCCACATTCCACATCTCTCTACCTCTCGGACACCCTGCCTCATGGTGCCTAGGCAGCTTGAAGTCACCACCTCACTATCCTCTAGGAAAGGCCAGGCATGGCGATACTGACCCATCTATAGTGGGGAGTGGGACTCCCTGGGGCTTATTGGACACACTGGAGTGTTAAGAGACAGAAGGGACCAGAGTGGCTCTCAACTCTTGTAATAATAATTATTATTGTCATAATAGGTATTAGTAAGTTCTGCACCTCAGAGAATGGCTGCATGGGAGAAACACCCATGAGCCAAAAATAAGACCAGGGGATTCTGACTGACTTGGCCCATGGTAGGCCCTGGGGAGAGGCATGCTCTAAACTCTCCTCAGATGCTTTGTAAAGTCAGGATTGAGAGTCTCTGGGCCCAGGGAGCCTCCAGGATCAGGTCGTGTGCCCTGTCCAGGGTCCTGAGGCCTGCAGGTGCCCCTGCCTGCCCCCGTCCCCTGAAGCCCAGCCTTGCTTTCAGGGCAGCGGGGCATGACACATTACACGGGGACACTAGACACCACATGGCTTGTTCTGACTCTGCACAAAGTGGCCAGAAGGATGGAGCTTTCTAACCCCTTGGAGACAGCTGGGCTGGCCCAAGGGCAGGGGAGAATCTCTCCAAATCTCAGATTGCTCATCTGCAGAGTGGGTTGATGAGATACCTGTGCCTGGCAAGAATGCAATAGGCAGGCTGGCACTGCCTCTAAGAAACCTCCCCAGGACAGAGCTCACCCACACACCCACACAAACCCTAACTCCTCTCCTGATCTCCCCTCATCCCTCCTATCAAGGAAAATATTGGAAAAGTTGCTCTAAAAATACCACCATGTAGCAGGCTGTGTGGGTGACTGGCTGCCTTCCTCTACGTTAGAGTCTGGCTCTGCTCCAAGGGCCCAGGAAGCCAGTCTGGAAGGGGAGAGTTCAGAAGAGTGACTGTCAGGAGAGCCGCCCAGGCTGAGTCAGGCTGAGCATGGCAGGAACGGATGGCACTGGGACACGCGAGGCCAGAATCACCGCCCTGGCTATGATGAGACCCAGCCTGGTCTGTGTTGATTTGACACAGGGTTTTTTTTGTTGTTGTTGTTTTTGCTTTGAGTTGGAGTCTCACTCTGTCGCCCAGACTGGAGTGCAGTGGCCGCTCCCGGCCACCACAGCCTCGACCTGCTGGGCTCCGGCGATCCTTCCACCTCAGCCTTCCAAGTAGCCGGAATTACAGGCATGCGCTACCACGCCCGGCTGATTTTTTGATTTATTGTAGAGATGAGGTCTCGCTGCCCAGGCGGGTCTCGAACTTGCGGGCTCAGGCAATCCACTCACCTCAGCCTCCCAAAGGCGCGGGATTACAGGCTGAGCCACCGAGCCCGACTGATGCAGGGTTTTGATCAGGGAAATTACAGATGCCTTGGCAGCATCACCAGCATCCTAGAAGACGAGAGTTTGGGGTGAGGAGAGGGGCCGGGTGATAGTGCCACGAAGTGGGGCTCATCTGGGAAAGAAAGGCTCGTCTATGAAGCTGCAGAGTTGGCAGTGCACTTCCTGGGCCTCATCAGCTCATGTGGCCTTCTCTAGGGACCTCAGATATGCTCTGACAGGGAAGGAGAGGACCCCCTGGGGGAGAGCCAGGTGACCTGGGCTCACCTCTCCAACCAGGCTCTGGGCCTTCAGAGGTCTGCTTGGTGCAGATGTGTGCTGAGCACCTACTGTGTGCCCCAGGGAAGCAAAACCCACAGAGCCCTGGGGGATGGCCTGATGGTGCAGCCAGGGTTCTGTGGAGTCAGCCCAGGGCTGTGTGGGTGCAGGGCGGGGAGGAGGCTAAGAGAAGGGCACAGGGTGCTTGGTCTGGGCCTCCAGGAGGGCCTGGAGCTGAGGCCTGGGCATGAAAAAGGAGGAAGCGCCTAACCAGGGCACAGCATGCGTGCACAGGTCAGGGGCATGAGGGCCTGGAGCATTGGGGGGACTGGGTGGCACCAGCAACCTGCAGGCTGAGTTCCTGTTCCCGCCCACCTTAAAAGTCAGTTCCACACCAGTGCCCAGTTCCAACCCACCTCCCTCCTCCCCCAAAAGCCACAAGGGACCACTGAGTCTCCTTCTCAGAGCTTGGGACCCAGCCATGCCGCTGCCTAAAAAATGAGCAAATCTGAAATTCTGCACTGGAAACTGGTGACCCATCTAGGGCAGCCAAAGGGAGCTGAGCAAGGGACAAGGCCCGGTGAGTGTGCCCCAAGGAGATACCGAGAAGTCCCCGGGCTCAGGGAGTGCATGTTCTAAGGTGAGATTTAATAAGAGACCTGGGAAGAATAAATTCTGTTACACAATTTTATTTCACAGCCTCCCCTGAGTTGAATAGCAATTGTCGACGCTGGCTCGCGTTATAAATAGAAGAGACTCCAGGCTGGGAGGCCCAGGCCCTGGCTGTGCCCCCTCCACTCTGCAGGTGGGCAGCACCCGCACTCGGGCAGGAAGGGTGGGATGAGGGTCACAAAGGACCCTATTGTCCCGCCCAAGGGAACCAGGGGAAGGCACGGAGCCAGGTAAGGGAGTGGTGGCGAGTAGGGGCTCTTAGAAGGATGACACAGGAAGCTGGGCAGGGTGGTAAGGGGGCTAGCGCCGGGGACAGGCCCATGCTGAACCTCCCCAGGTGTGAGCCACCTCTGGGCTGGGGCAGGCACTGCTCTGGGACCCACCGGGCCCACCTGGGTGGCCCTCAGACTTCCCCTCTGGATCACAGGTGTTCAGATCCCCTGGATTTTCAACCTCAATCAGCCTGAGACCCAGGTGTGGCTCCAGTGCACCCAGATACCTCACCCCACACATGCACACTCACCACACTCACCTGCTGCAGATGGTTGTAAAGAGGTGCCACTGGGTGAGCTGGGACATAGGAGTGATTCCGAAAGAGCCCAAAATTCCAGCTGCCAGAGGCACAGAATCAGAAACAGCCCATGGCAGTTTAGAAACATACTTTTTGCAAAGCATTTTGAGGTCTCCCCTCCCTTATCTGAGCCTGTGTAATTGCTAACAACAGCCTTGGGAGGTGGCAGTGGGGTTCTGTCCCACAGAACGAGGTTGGAGAGGTCACAGGCACCTGGGAGGGACAGAGTTGGGGCTGGGCCAGGGCAGGGTCTGGAAGGTTGCTCTCGGATGCAGGACCCTTCCTGGGTCTATGACTTTGGTTTCTAAGCCCTGAGGATAGGATGCAGGAGAACAACTCCTCCTCACATGGCTCCCAGGGTGACCAGCATCATCCAGCACGGCAGTCAGCATGGGACTGGGTGCTGGGATGTCTGAGCTGAGCCCTGACTCTGCCTCAGGAACCCCCATGGCAAGACCTGAACCCCCTTCCACGTGGCCACTGTGCTGCCCTCTCTGTTGCTGTGGTGCGCCCTACTGCAACTCTGTGCTTCCACATTGACATGTCCTATACCACACTGGTCCCTTTTTCCATGGAGTCTGGCTCCTGCTTCTCCCATGAGGCTGAGCCTTCTCTGAGCTCTGTACTCCAACCCATCCCAGCCTCACCTGACCTGCCCCCCAGGCTCGCATTGGTCATGGTGGCCTAGGGGACCCCTGGGAAGAAGGCCCCAACACAGCATGAGCCCCACCCCCCAGCTATAACTACAGACTCCCCATCACCTCCCATCCCCCCTCCAGGCTGGGAGGTTGAGTCCAGGTGGCAGCAGGGAGTTTTGGACAAGGTCTCCCCAAGCTCAGCTAAGAATCACCTCTTACTCTCCAGGGGCTCAATGAGCCACCCAGAGCCTGGGCACTCAAGGGCAAGTCTTTCAGGACTCTTGCTGTCTGCAGAGGGCAGGGAAGGGGAGCTAGCCCATGCTTGGAAGGGCGCGTTTTCATTGGGGCAGAGACGGGGCTCTCATTGTCCCCACCCAGGCTCTGGCATCAGACGGAGAGGCTGGTGCTGGCATTTCAGAAGCCCTGGCAGTAACTCAGAGCAGGAAGGGAAAGAGGGTGACTGGGTCTGAGAGGGGACGACGCCTCCACCACCAGGTGCTCACAGCCAGGGCTCCGCTAACCAGCTTTCAGGGCGCCCAGAGGATCCACAGGACTTGAGGGTCCTTAAATCTTTGGCATCATGGAGTGCTGGAGGGAAAGAATGGTTTGCACTGAGGGAGAAGGTCGTTGTGCTGCTTTACAGCGTGTGACAGGTGCTGCCAGGGCCAGGAAGAAGGCTGTTCTATCATCCCCAGATACCCCGCCCAGTTTCCTCCCTACCCCCTCCCTCCCTCTCCCTCTCTCTCCTCTCTGATCCCCCTCCTCCCCTGCCTCTCTCCCACCCTCTCCCCCTCTTCCTCTCTCTCTGTCTCTCTTTCTTTCCCCCTCTCTCTCCTCTCTCTCCTCCACTCCCTCTTCTCACTTTCTTTCCTTAGGAGTGGGTGCCTTTCCCATGGTGGTGAGAGAAGAGCAAGCCTCCTACTTAAAGCATGAACGAATGTCCCTGGCCTTCACCCCAGGCAGGGGAGTGGCCTGGCGAAAAGTGGGCTGTCTGCCCTGACCCACCCTCTGTTCCGCCTTCTTTCTGGGGCAGAACCTGGCCGCCTGGCCACCATGTCTGTTCTTTTTGGCAACCCCACAAGTCTGAGATGGCCTTCTGCTTCCCTGCCCGAAGCCTGGGCTTTCTGCAGTATCCCTCCTCAAGAGGGTGGCATTTGTGAATGTGATCAGTGCCACCCCCTAATTAGGTCACAGTCATGGCAGAGGGAAAGGGGATCTGCAGATGCAGTTAGGGCCCCTAGTCAGTGTGACTTTGAACTGAGCCAAGGAGAGTTTGTCTGACCTCATCGGAAGTGTCCCCTCAGGGCTTCATCCTTCCCTAAGCCCAGAGACTTTAAGCCACAGGGACTGTCCTGTAGAGCCTGAGAAGTGAGACCTATGAGTGCTGTAGCTTCTGGGAGATGGCTTCCAGGGACTACGTGAGCCTGGAAGGAACCCAGAGCCTCAGATGAGACCCAGCTCTGGTGACACCCTCACTGCAGCCTTGTGAGACCCGAGCAGAGGACCCAGCTGAGCCCTGCCCAGACTCCTGAATGGTGAGATGTAAATAAATGTTGTGTGAAGTTGCCAAATATGTGGAACTGGCTCTTCAGCATAGCACACTGGAGCGCTCCTGCAATTCCCAGCCTCTCGAGGGTGGCCACGTGACCAAGTTCACGCACTGGCAAGTGGGAAAAGAGGATGTGGCCGCCACTCAGCTGGTTCCCTGGCTTGCTGGCCTGGGGCTGGTGACTCGAGGCTGGCAGGCAGTTTTTTCCAAAGAACCGAACAGCAGGAGATACACGTACATGTCAGAAGATCTATTTCAAGGAATTGACTCTTGTGATTGTGACTGTGGAACTACAGGTCTGAAATCTGTAGGGGAGACAGGCAGGTGGATCAGGCAGAAGCTGAGAGGCAGAATTTCATCTTCCTTGGGGAAAACTCAGTTTCACTTTTCAAACCTTCAACAGATTGAATGAGGCCCACCCAGATTATCAAGGATATTCTCCTTTACTTAGAGTCAACTGATGGTAAACGTTAACCACATCTATAAAACGTCCTCCCAGTGATGTCTAGATTTGTGTTTAGTTGACAACTGGGTGCTGTGCCTGCCACTTGACACATGGAACTAGCTGTCACAGAGGCCAGATGGAAGACGGAAGAGGTGTGCAATGAAGGAATCCTGGGTCCCTGAGTCACCAAGTGGAACAGGTAAGCTGAGGAGGAACCATCACTAGGGCTCTTGCCTGAGTTAGAAATACTTTTCTGCTGTGCTTGAGTCTTCACGTGCTTGCTAAAGCATCAGCTACCCCACAGCCAACACAGGATCCCTCAACCAAATTTCCCTGGACACGCCCTCACTGGCAGGGGCTTTGCTCACCCTGCAACACACTGACCTGGAAACAAAGGGAAGTTTCCTGGTCCCAAAGACCTGCTGACACCCACAGGCACTCTCAGTCTCTCTACCAAGGAGCAAGGTTATAGACAGAGACAGGGCTACAGAGACAGAAGCCACAAAGACAGAAGGTGGTTAAACTCTACTCCTGTCCTCTCCCGTGGTCTTAGAATTGCAGACACTGCACATCCCCCCTCTCGCTGAGTGGTGTCTGTGCCACAAGTGCACCCTTACGGCCCCTTCCTGGTTTCTGTGGCTCAGCCATGGTCTGCCTCTACCTCCAGGCTGCAGTGCTGGGGCTCCACCCAAATCCGTGGGGCTTGAGGTCCTGGAGCCTCCACTCCTGCAACCTCAGGGCTGAGGTTGCGAGCCGGGAGGAATCTCTGTGAATTGAAATGGTCAGAGAAGGCTCCGCATGGGGCATAAGGCTAAGATGGACCTGGTCCTCCCCACTTCTCTTTGGCCTCCAAGCAAGGACAGGAGTTGAACTGCCAAAAGTGGAGAAGGCAGATGCTCTGGTGGGCAAAAGGTCCCCATCCAAGGTGGCCAGGTCAGGGGGGACCTTGGGGGTAATGATGCCTCCACCTGAGAGCAGCTCCTGAGATGCCAGCATTTGGTCTCTGTGTCCTGGGCAGAGAGGACCCAGGGACAGGAGTGTACAGCGCTCATGGATGGCATCCAGTGACTTTCCATCCACCCACCCATGATCTCAGGACCCCCATGGCCCCACAGAGTGTCAGGATCATGGTCTCATTTGAAGGGTGGGTGAACTGAAGCTCCAGCAACTATGTGGCTTGCTTGAGACCCCATGGCCGAGTTTCACAGGGGTGTTCCCAGCACCTGGACTTCTGATGCCTTCACTTGCTCCAGAGAAAGAGGGTGATGGACATGTGGCTTGGGCTCAGGTCTGAGGGTTGAGGCTGCTACACTGCCAGGTGCCCTGGGGCTGGAGCCACTCGGCAGACTCTGGGTCCTCAGTCCTGGGTTGGTACTGGTTGATGCCCAGGCTGCTACCTGGGTATCCCTGCTGTCTAGATCTGCCAAAAAGAGAGAAGACAGGGAGGACAGAGGGAGGAGAGAAGAACCCCAGGCGTGTGCAGGATGGCATCAGTACCCCAGTCATGAGCCGCCAGCGTCTGGGTGCTTCATCCCCCGAGCAAGAGCGTTGGTCAGCTCTCAAGCGTGTTTCCCATCCAGCTGGGCTAGGTGGGTGTGGAGGTGCCCTGCAGGATCACGCTCTCCCCAGAAGCTCAGGCACTCCCTGCCTCCTGTTCTCTTGATCTCCCTTTCTCCTGTGCTGTCTCTCCCTGCATCTCTCTAGCTGTCTCTCCTCCTGGTCTTTCTTCGCTTTCACGACCTTGACATGTTTGAAGATTGCAGGCCAATCATTGGGTGGACTGTCCTTCAACTTGACTACATGCGATGTGTCCTCATGATTAGACTGGGCAGAAATACCACAGAAGTGATGCTGTGTTTTCACGGCAAGCATCTCCTCCAGTGGGGCACAGTGTCAAGCAGTCCCATCAGGTTGATCCCTTGTTAAGGGGGCAGCTGCCAGGTTTCTCCACTGTGAAGTCACTTTCCTCCCTAGGGTAATTCATCAGTATCTGTGAAGGTGTGGGTCAGGTTGGAGTGATTTGAAACAGTCTGTATATCATATTCTTCATCAAATTTTCATTCATTCATTCACTCATTTATATTTGTATGGGCGACTGATTGCCTATTTTTCCCCAGTGGGTTATAATACACTTCTAGTGTTATCAGACTATCCTAGATGTGGCCAGTGGGAGCCCTTCAAGCTGGCCCTTTTGTCCTCGAACATTTCCCTACCCTCCCATGAGTTCGTCTTTGCTCTTCAACACCAGATACTCTAGGTGTGTCCTGTGTGGCCCCTGCCCACCCCTGTAAGCCATTTCTCCAAGAAGCCCTGGTACCTGGTGGTAAAGAATGGTCTGTAGATGCCAAGGTCTTGGCTCTGGGTGTGCTCATATCTCTTGAGTTGTTATTGTCCCCAGGCCTTCTCGGTGATCAGAGCTACAGAATTGCTTAAATTATCTACTGATGTGTAAACAACCACCTCCAAAGTTAATCACCTAAAACAACAAAAGCATTTTCTTTGCTCAAAAATCTGCAACTTGGACAGGGCTTGGTGGTGACAGCTGAGACCTACTTCTTTCGACATTGGCTGGGGCAGCTCTGAGGACTGAATGAATTATCTGGTAAGGCAGAAGTCATGTCACCCTTTATGGCTCAGCCTTAGAAGTTGGTGTGTCAATTATACTGTGGTCACAGGCCTACCCAGGCTCAGGGAAAGGGAACACAGACTCCAGTTCTGTAAAGCAGGCCTCACTGTAAACAGGCATAAGAGTAGAAGATACATTTTGGTGTGGCCATCTCGAAAGTACCATCTGTCTGTCACAGGAATACATATGTGTACTCCATCTCTGTCTGTCTATCATCTCTGTCTACCTACCTACCTACCTACCTACCCACCTATCTAGAAAATCATGAATTCATCCTGTGTTTTGACTTATGACAATACAAGTTTATTCTCTGATTGTTCTGGAGGTCAACATCTAAAATGATGTTGTTTACAGGGCTGTGTTTCTTCTGGAGGTTCCAGAGCAGAGCTCACACTTGACCCTCTCAGCTTCTAGAAGCCACCTGAATTCCTTGGTCAGGGCCCCTTCCCACACCTTCAAATCTCATCACTCTAACCTCTGCCATCATTTCCAGCATCTAAACTTGCCCTGCCTCTCTCTCATAGACCCTTGTGATGGCCAAGGCCCACCCAGCTGTGCCAGGATAACTGCCCTTCTCAGGAACCTCAGTATTCTTACCTCTGTAAAGTCCCTCTTGCCATGTGAGGGAACATGTCCCCAGGTCCCAGGGGTCAGGATGTGGACGTCTTTGGGGGCCATTTCTAGCCCACCCCAGTTGTGAATGTGTTTGCCCAACCATGAAGCCCAAGAGAAAATAGTTTTAAGGCAGAGGGGTTGGCTCTTCCTGGTCCAGCCTCTCCACTCCCCTCCCTCTCCCTCAGCTTCCCACCCTACCCCTTGTAGCCCACCACACCTCTCCACCTGTACTACCCACTGGTGGAGCTTCAGAGCACACACATTTACAAGGCTGGTGAGAGGGTCCACACCTGGCCCTGCCCTCAGACTCTACCTCTCTGTCTCTCTATCAATCGCACAACATACATCGCACACCACAGGGATCTTTCCGGAGCATCCCAGGTCCTTGGACCCCCTTTGCCTTAGCTACATCCTCTGCCCAAGTGCCTCCCCTCCCTTCCCACCACCACTAGCATGACCTCCTCTACCTGACTCCCTATTTCCCACTTATCCATCAGGATATATTTATAGACCGGAACTTCCAGAAGCTTCCAGAATGCCCTAGGATTAACCACTGCTCCCTGGGGACATCTACAACTTCCACTCTCACCCCTCATCATGATGATGGAAGGTCCTCAGCACACCTCGGCATACCTGGTGACGCTGTGCCAGGCTCTCACACTTGTTGACTCGTGTAGTCATCACAGATGCCTGGAGCTAGGGGGCATTTTCATCATCCCACTTTACAACTGGGAAGCTGAGGCCCAAGGAGGTTGGTCATTGGCCCGGGGTGGGACAGGATCCCAGGCAGTCTGGCCACACCATTCCTCTCTCCTGGTGGCATCACCTGCATTGGAACCACTGGTACCACCCTCTCCCCCTCCCCAGCTGGGGAGCCCCCATCCTTTCCACCCTGTACCCAGCATGGTGCTGACAGAGAGCGGGTGTATACCAAGAGTGTCAATGAATGAGGGCTTCCCAGGCAGGGATGCACAAGGAGCAAAGGAATTCGATTAGACTCCGTCTCCATCAGAGCACAGGCAGGGAGGCCAGCCCTGCCATCCCCCCCAATCTTCCCAGACACACAGCCTCTCACCATCAGAAGCATAGAAGGGGCCCTTGAAATCCTCAAACCCAAACAAATGTTTATCTTAATAAGCAGGCAAACAATAAGATAAGCCTCTTCAACGCAGAGAGGGCTGTCCAGGGACCTGCTTTTCTTACCACAATTCCTGAAGCTGAGATGGAGCCTGCCAGCCTGCCTGGCTCGCAGGCCCCACCGGGAGGCCCCACCGGGAGACAAGTGAGCAGAGCCCCAAGGACGCTGCCCAAGCCCTCGGTATGGGCCCCTCGTGTTTGCCTCTCGTTCATTCTGCCCACATGAGGCAGGTGAGACCAGACACAGGTACCAGGTGATGACACATTTCCCCAAAATGCGTCGTCCTGACCACATTCACCACCATCAGGCTTAGAGGACTTGCACAGCTGGTAGGGTGGGGAAATAGTGAAATAAAAAAAAAAAAAGCTTCCCTGCTCTGGGTTCGAATCCTGCTTTGTGAACTCACTTTGGCTATCTCAGCTTTGCATGCCCAAACATTTCCCATCTGCACCCCAGGGAGGAGACAGTCCCCCCGGCAGGGCATCTGTGAGGGCTGGAGGATTCATTATTAATTGTGTGACGGTTTGCATAAGAAATGACAAGGTCACCTTGTCTGGGGTATCACGGGATGCCCAGAGCAGGACACCTTCTTGGTTCCTGAATTGGGCACTCAGGAGATGGGCCTCACAGAGGCAGACACAGAGAAGGACACAATAAATCATAGCTAGCATCCCCTTGTCACTCTTTGCCTACTTTGTGAATATCAACAAGTATCCTTTGTTGGAGAGTATTGACTTTTGTTCTCATTTCTCAAACTGGCAAACAAGCCAGACCCACCCCCTACAAAGTGGATCTGCTCATTGGAAAGGGTTTGACTGGAGTCTGAAAGCTATCCCTCAGGAAGGCAGGATCACAGCCAAGAGGGCGTGGAGGTGAAGACAAAGCTCAGGGAAAAGCTGGGGGTGGGGGGTGATTCCCTAACCCCAAGGCAAGGTCAGACCCCCCGCATGCCTTGTCCTACACCATCCTGAAGGCTGGGAGGTTGACGGTAGTGGAAAGTGGCAGCACGGCCACCTGTAGCCAGCTGGGCACGGCCCAGTCTGGACACTGCCCAGACGTAGAAGGCCCAGGTGATCCAGGTGTAGAAGGGGGAATCAGAGCCCTATCCCACCTGAGATGTCGACTGAGTCGGGTCCCCACAGCTGCTGCCAGGAGCCTAGCTTCCCACAGGCCACAAGCCTCCTACAAGGAGGAGTGACCTAAGACGTGGGCTTTTCCAGGAACCATGAAGTGAACCGTGGCTTCCAAGTGACTCTCAGATTCTTCAGGAAACCAGCACACCCCTGGCAGCCCCAGGACTTACGGGGTAGACCCAGGATCCTTTCGCTGACCAATAGATATTGCTCTTAATGACAGTGGATATCTCAGACAACCTAGAGATCCTGACGCCTGAGGCTGTCTGAGGCCAGCAGCCACGAAGCACCTGAACATACCCTCAGAGAGCAGGAAGGGAGACCCTGTGACTTCTCACCGAAACCAGGACACAGTTAATAATTAAGCTGAGACCAGAGTCACAAAGGGGACTTCTGGTGGCCCTCTAGATGGAGAAAACTAGAAACTGGAGCCCAGAATAGCTACTGTACCATTAACGTGAAATGTAACTTTATTCCCAGGCTGGTGCCTGGGGGAAAATGTCCTTTACACAAATCTTCATCAAGTGTACAATTCGCATACATGGCTCCACACATGTGTGCCTGTGAACACACCTGGTGTGTTCTGCTCCTTCCCATCCCTGGTCCTGACACCTCCTTGCCTGTGTGGACTTATTAGGCATATTCACAACTTCCCGCCTGACCCACCCGCCGAGGAGGGGTCCCTGGGCTGGGAGGGCGCAGAGGAGGTGACACCTGATTTTTCCTCCATTGTCACTTATTTTTCACAACTTGAAAATCGTAGTGCAATCCAAGGTCATGCCGTAAAAATCACCCGCCAACCACTGCTTTTGCTATTAGCTGGGCTTTCGCAAAATACATGTCTGTCTTAGAAAAGGTAAGCAGACCGAGTGAGAGGAAACTTGGAAAATAATAAAGAGTACTGAAATCAAGAAAGCTTTGCTTATAACACCACTGTGTAAAGATAACCACTGCTAACATCTGGGGGTTTGTCCCTTCATGATCTGTAATGCGCTTTCTCATTGCCTTTTGTGATATGGTGGCGATTGCGCACTGACAGTGTTGGAATAGTATTGTTTTATATGACCTGTTTAGGGTCCTTCATCTTGTCTCCCGCAAGCATTCACTTCACGTACTCTTAGCAAACATTATCTTTTAATGGCTGTAATATTCTTTCAACTGGATACACCACAGTTTACTTAAACATTCCCCAAGTTCAAACACTCCAGTTGTTTCTAATTATTTTGCTAAATATATATATATTTTTTGTATTTAGGATTACTTCCTCAGGATAGCATCCTAGATATTAAACTGCCCTGCTAAGGGGGCATTTGCAAACATGTGAGGCTGGCTGTCATTTGTCTGTTCCTGGGGCGGTCCCCGCCTGCACCCCACATAGCACACACCGGACATTACCATGTTTTAATGTCTGTTCCCCTTATTAACAAGAATCCACACTTGGTTGCAATGTGCATTTCCTTTATTACTAGTAAGGGACGATCATTTTTTCACATTTATTTCCTAATTGTATTTACGATTCCTGGGAATTGGGTAGCCATGTACTTTGACTAATAGTCTGTTTGAGGCTGCATGTGCTACTTATCACTTTTTATAAACTCTTCACACGCTCGAGATTTTTTTTTAATTTTTTTTATTTCAAAGATGTGGGGTACAATTCAACATTCAAGATATTAATCCTTAGAACGCTGTGTTGGCCAGAAATATTGTCGTACATGTGGTGGTTGCTTTTAGCTTGTCGCTTTTTCAGCGTTTGCTGGGGTGCAGGAGTTTCTGATTTGTATGTCAACCAATCCGTCCTTTTTCCCTTTGTGATGTCAATTATCATTTCTTGCCTTAAAATATGCTCGTCTCTTTTTTTTTTTTGAGTTGGAGTCTCACTCGGTCGCCCAGACTGGAGTGCAGTGGCTGCTCCCAGCCACGGCAGCCTCGACCTGCTGGGCTCCGGCGATCCTTCCGCCTCAGCCTTCCAAGTAGCCAGAATTACAGGCATGCGCTACAACACCCGGCTGATTTTTGATTTTATTGTAGAGATGAGGTCTCACTGCCCAGGCAGGTCTCGAACCCGCGGGCTCAGGCAATCCACTCACCTCAGCCTCCCAGAGGCGCGGGATTACAGGCTGAGCCACCGACCCCGGCTTTATGCTCGCCTCTTAAGTGGTGACATTCGGTTCTATTTGACTTGAGATTTGCAAATTCTGAGAATGCACTTTAATATGTGATCTCGAATCTGGGCTTCCTACCCTGGGTGCAGAGGGCAGGGGGTGAGCCAACAGTATGCTGTCAGCTCACCGAGAAGGAGGCCACTTTGAATTCTTGCCCTCCTTTGAACTTCAGGGACTGCGACCAGTATGCAGGTGAGGAGGGAATGGGCAGTGGGGGTCATACAGGGATGGGACTTCCAGGAAGTGGGCTGTCTCCCCTGCCTTTGTGACTGATTTTCCCTGAATAACCTTTCGCCTCCAGTCATCATTTTTTTGACTTTGCTTTAAATCAGAGGTTCTCAATCACGGCCAATTTTGTCCTCCAGGGACTTTTGCCAATTTTTGATAGTCACAACTGGGAGGTGCTACTGGCATCTAGTGGGTAGAGGCCAGGATGCTGCTTAATATTCCACAATGCACAAGACACAGGACAGTCTCCACCCCCAGGACAGAGAATCCTCTAGCCCCAACTAGCAGTAGTGTCAAGGTAAAAAAAAAAAAAAAGCTTTCAATTAGGTGGTAGCTTCCCTAGATAAATGAGCTAAAATTACACTAAAAAAATAATCAGACACCGGTATGTCAGAAAAGGCTATTTGGCCTGCACTGCCCATTCTGTCCTTCTTCCTTAAAGAGAAAGTTGAGTCAGGTACACATCATCAGAAGAAAAAGAATTCACGTTCCAACTTTCCTTGCAGCCAGGTATAGCCACGTGACAACAGTTGTGGCCTGTGAGATGTAAACAGAAGCATTGACGGGTAGCTTCAGAGGCCCCACTTCAAAAGTCCACTGCTAGGCTGGGCGCAGTGGCACATGCCTGTAATCCCAGCACTTTGGAAGGCTGAAGCAGAAGAATCGCCAGAGCCCAGGATTTGAGACTAGCCTAGGCAACATAGTGACACCTCGTTTCTAGATGAAGAAGAAGAAGAAAGAGGAGGAGGAGGAAGAGAGAGAAGAAGGAGAAGAAGAAGAAGAATTAGTAGTAGCAGCAGCAGCTGGGCATGGTGGTGCACACCTATAGTCCCAACTACTTGAGAGGCTGAAGTGGGAGGATCACTTGAGCCCAGGAGTTCAAGGCTGCAGTGAGCCATGAACGTGCGGCTACGTAAGCTGCCATTCACACCTTGCCTCTCCCTTCCTCTACCCAAGAATGCAGGTGTGATTGGTGGAGCTGAAGCACCCTTTCTGCACCATGAAGTGGTTTTGGGAATGGAGGCCATGCTCGGAGGACCAATAAGATAGAAGGAGCCTGATCCTGGAGATCTCTGTGGAGTGGAGCTACCGTTTCAGTCCTGGTCAGCCTGCCTCTGGGTTTCATGGAAAAGGGAGAAATAAGCTCCTTTCTTATTTAGGCCACTGCTATTTTGAGTCTCTGTGACTTACCACCAAATCTTACTGTTGCAAGCAGTAAAATATGAAAGGTTCGTGAAGGTCTCTGATAGAATTCCAACGTGAACTTGAGAGGATTAAATAGAATAAAATGTGCAAACTGCTTAGCTGATCACTTGGTACACAGCAGGCATTTAATAGTGAACTAACTGAGCTATTGTGAGCCCCACCACGTGACAGGCATCATGCCAGCTAGCTTATATCCAGTGTCTTAATCCTCCCAGCAACCCATGGGGGAGGCATACAATGGCCCCTATGAAGACTGAGACAACTGAAGCCACTGCCTCAACTTGCCACAGTCACGCCGTCAGGGCAAAGCCAGGCTCGGCCCCTGCATTATGGCTACCCCAAATCCACCGACACTGGGAATACTGTAGTTTGGAAGCATCTGGGATCCGGCTACCATGGGCAGTTTTGCCTTTTCCTGATGATCTTGCTGTAGTCATACTCTGAGCTTCTTGTCATAGCCCAATATGGCTATTCAGCTCCAACCATCGCATCTGCATCCCAGAATGCATCTCCTACCCCGTGAGGCACGTGTCATGGCATTTCAGGTACCATCAGGAACCTGAGGCACAAAGAGGCTGAGTGACCTGTCCAGCATCACACCACAAGGGCCAGAGCTGGAGCTCAAATCCAGGTGGATGCAGTGTCAGAGACCGCACTTAGCCACGAGGTCAAACTGCCTCTCAACAGATGCTGCTGAATGAAGGCAGAGAGCAGATGGACGGCCGGCTCTGGTCGTGATGTCATTGCGTAGGGTTAAGTACCCGCCACGCGCCGACTCGCTCAAACTCACAATAACCCCCTTGCGCAGATAGGGAAACTGAGGCTCAGAGCGGTCAGGAACGCTGCCTAAGGCCACTCAGCCAGGAAGTGTGGGGGCTGTGTGGAAGAGCGGATCCGTGTGGCCCTGGATGCTGTTTGGCTACCCCCCCCACTTCCTCATCTGCCATGTGGACACTGCAACTTCTTGTCCCCAAACTGGCACGGATGACTCCTTGGCTAGGAGTCCCCATCTAATCAGGAAGACACTCCGGGGCATGACTGACAGGGCCCAGGCACAGGCCTGTGTCTTCCCCTCGCCTGCAGGCTCCTCTCTGTCACATGTTGTCTGCTTTCATCCCTCGCTCCATCGGGGACTTGAGCACGGGGAGGGGGTGGAGTATCTGAGATCCCCCGTGGAACTGAGACGGGCCCTCTGTGGGGGGCACCCTTGGCCACTGCTGCGGAAAGTGAGAAACTGAACATATTCTTGCTAACACAGAAATAGTGGGCCTAGCCGGGCTCAGTGGCTCAGCCTGTAATCCTGTGCCTTTGGAAGGCTGAGGTGAGTGGATTGACTGAGCCCACAGGTTCGAGACCCGCCTAGGCAGCAAGACCTCATCTTTACAATAAATCAAAAAAATCAGCCGGACGTGGTAGCGCACGCCTGTAATTCTGGCTACTTGGAAGGCTGAGGCGGAAGGATCGCCGGAGCCCAGCAGGTTGAGGCTGCGGTGGCCGGGAGTGGCCACTGCACTCCAGTCTGGGCGACAGAGTGAGACTCCAACTCAAAAAAAAGGAAAGAAAGAAAGAAATAGCGAGCCCATGAGGAGTTCAGGAAGAGGGGAGGACCCCGAGAATCAGGATAGCAGGGAAGGCTTCCTGGAGAAGGTGAGGTTGACTCTCCTACCTGCAGAAGGAAGGGGAGACTATAGACAGGCTCCAGGCCCTGGGTCTAGGATCTGGCTTCCTTGCAGGCAATCGGATTTTCTGGCCCCTGGGAGACAGGGTGAAGGGCCAAGATAGGTAGACTCCATCACTCGGGAATGTGCCACCAGCTCATTTGGGTCGTTAGCCCCTAAAGAGGGTGTAAAAGTGACTTACGAGCCGAAATCAGGTGTTCAGGCATAAACACGCCAAGGCCCGTGATTGATTTGACTGGGTAAATAGCTTTTATAATTGGTATGTTTTTTATTAAATTTTAAAGGCTGCATATTTATGTGAGAGGGGACCCTGGGCTCTTGGAGACCAGCCTGCTGGCACCCGTATGGGGACAGGTCTCATCTGGCCTCCCCCTGGCACAACCCAGGACCATAAGATGTGTTTCTTTTGGCTGGACTCCCAGGACCCTGGAGGACCCCTGGAGGAGAAGGGGCAGAGGACTTGATGGCTTAGTCAGTTCCATTTCCAGGGAGCGCTGCGGCTCTCGCTTTCCTCGGGCTGGATGCACCTGAGGTTTGGAGAAAAAAGGGTGGCATGGGGAGCAGGAGACTTGGCTCTGCTCCCCCACTGGGCATGGCCAGCACCCCGGCTTGAGACAGGCCAGGCTCCATCTCTTTGTCTCTGGACATCTCTGCAGTGCCGGCCCAGGACAGGCACAGGGCAAGGCCACACCTGAGAGCCAGGTGTCAGGGCCCCAGGCTGCCCTCTTGACTCATGAGGCACCTGGGGGCCAAGCACAACCAGCAGACTCTCTTTAGGAACAGCTGACTGGAGCTCATGGGTGGGGATGAGGAACGTCCTGGGGGCGGGGGGTATGGGGAGCAGACGCCCCAGGGGTGATGGGTCAAGTATGAGCACGGCTCAGAGCAGTTCTTCAGGACCCACTGTCCTCTGTGGGAGACCTTGGGAGGCCACTTCTTGGGCCTCAGTTGCCTCATCTGCAAAGTGGGTTCATGATTCTCGCTCTGCCTACTACTCGGGAGGTAAAAGCTCTGAGAGAAGGTCTTATCTTGGTTGTCTTCTCCTTTAAACTCCGCTGTGTCAGCCGAGGTAAAACCCAGTGGATGCAACTTGAAAAGAGCACCAGACCCCACATACAGGGGCTCATTCTCCCACACAGGGAGAAGGTATATGCTGACCTGAGTCCCAGCGGTGCAGAAGAGCTGTCTTGGCCAGCCTCATGCCAGGCACAGTCCTCCAGCATTCATACTGAAACAGATTGTAGCTGATGAGAAATTGGGGTCAGGGCTCAGGGTGTGACTAGATTCAGGGCTCAGCGTGTGACCAATACCTGCACTTAGTGTGGGCCCAAGATCAAGGCTCAGAGTGTGACCAGGATCAGGGCTCTGGATGTAACCAGGATCAAGGCTCAGGATGTGACCAGGATCAGGTCTCAGCATGTTATCAACATCAGGGTTCAGTGTGACCAAGTCCAGGTTCAGTGTCTTATCAGGGCCAGAGTTCAACATGTGACCAGGGTCAGAGTTCGGCATGTGACCAGGGTCAGGGCTCAGTATGTGACCAAGGTCAGAGTTTAGCATGTAGCCAGTGTTTATATTCATTGTGAGCCCAAGATCAAAGTGTGACTAGTATCAGGGTTTGGCATGTGACTAGGGTCAGGTCTCAGTGTGTGACCAGGCTCACAGATCAGCCGATGACTGGGTCAGGGCATAGTGATGGCCAAAATCAGGGCTTGGTGAGTCATCAAGCTCAGGGCTCAGCCTACAGCCCAGTCCTTACACCTGTCCCTTGCTTCCCTTGGAGGCTTTGAAGGGCAGAGGTCTCTGGGAGGCAGGCTCCGTGGATTTCCAGTGTGTAGAAAGAGACTGAAAGCCAAGACATCCTACATAGTGCTACCCACCTCCCCTTCAGTGCAGGCAAGCCAAGGCCGGGCACCTGCATTGACACTCTGGTGAGGTGTGTGGGCAGTTGCGGCCTCGGCAACCTGATCCTGATCCCAGCTCCCTCCTAAGCCTTGGCAAACTCACTTAAGCCGGGCCTGAGCCTCTGCGGCTCACAGGAGCTTCTCAGCCCAGGAACCAGCCTCCAGGTGCCGTGAAGCCCCCCTTCCCTGTCACTGGCACCAGGCTGGTGCAGAACAGGCAGGAAGGACGCGTCCGCTGTGAGCGGCTCCCAGCCCAGATGGGATGAAGGCACTTGCATCTGACTGCCAGACGAGCCTCCTCGCGCTAAAGATAAAAATAAGCCTCACCCTCCTTCCCCTGGTCCCGCACAGCCGGGCCAGGAGGACTGGCACGGGGGTAGGCCTTGCCATCAGAGTGACATACCCAGCTGCCCAGGGCTTGGGAAGGAGCTCTCAGGCGTGGCCCAGAGCTGAGGTGGGCAGCAGGTGTTGACACTTGTCACCCATGAGCAGGGCTGTGGCACTGATGTAGTAGCCAGCTGCTGTGACCCACAGCCTTCGTGTGCCTCTTATTGTTACATTCCCAGAGCTCACTGTAAGGTCGCCTTGTCATCTCCACGTGTGAGGTAAGGAAGCAGGCTCGGCAAAGCCAAGTCCCCTGCCCAACTCCACACAGAGGGTGAGCGGCAGGGCTGGTCCCCAAACCCAAAGGTCATCCTGTGTCTGTGGCTATGTCCTGGCGGGGTGGACTGTGGGTCTCTCTCTACCAGCCCTGAAGCTCCCCCAAGGAATTGAGTGCCAGACTAGGTGCTCGAGGCCCAAGGGGACAGATAAGCCAGGCTGTGGCCTGTGTGGGCTAGAGTGGCTTCTGCAAGTGCCTTTCCTAGCACCCACTGTGCAGGGCATAGTCAGCCCATCTCTCACACTGAAGACCACATGGCCTATGGCTGGGCAGCTGTCTCTCTGACCCCCAAGTTCAGTTGGCTTCTAAGACCGCCCCCAGGATGTCTTTGGGCAAACAGTGATAGCAAGAGGTACTGCATTTTCTGTGCAAATGCCACCTGTCCCAAACCCAACACTCTGGTGACTGGGTTTCCACCAGGAAGGGATCTGGTCCAGGGCACCCAGGAAACTGCAGAAAGGAAAGGAACAGGATCTGCTCTTGAGGTCCACACAGCCTAGTGAGCGATTTGGACCCAGGATGGTCCAGGACGGCCCAGGAAAGGGAGGGAGATGTGGGGAGGAGAGACCCCTCCTACCAGGGCATCAGGGGCCTTCCCTGAAGAGGTGGGCTTCCCTCTAGGCCTCGAAGGTGGGGCTGTGCATATTGGGGACACAAACAGGGCCTAACAGGAAGGATGTCCAGGGTCAGGCTGCCTGGCCTGGACTTGACTCTGAGGCACCAGGAGTCTCTGATGGCCAGGTAGCTGATACTTCAGAGCTCCCAAGAGTCCATAGTGGTGTGAGACTAGCCAGGGAATCCTGGGAAGGGAGTCTTGGTGACCCAAGGGGCAAATAGGAAAGAATCAGGGTCTTGCTGCTGGCGACCCAGGAACTGGGTGAGATGAGACAAGGCAGGTTGGTAAACTGATCCTCTGGGAAGGAAAGAAGCAAAGGGCTCTGTTTTGCAGTCTGCCTATTTCAGTGGTGTCAATTCTACCATGACAGCTGACTTCAAGCCACGGTCATTTAATAATCGGCTTGCAAGATCCCTGAATATTAAACCATCACCATCTCTATGGAATCAGCAACACTGTCCACACACTGCTAGAGAAAGGCACTGTAAGTTGGTCCTTTCAAGGGAAAGCGTGGGCAGGGAAGTCTTCCTGGAGGAGGTGAAGTTTGACTTTCCTACCTACAGAGGGGGACACGATGGCAGGTAAAGGGCCTGGGAGCTCTAGGCCCTGGTTCCAGGATCCTGACTTCTTAGGGGCAATCGGATTTCCTGTCCCTGAGGAATGGGGGTCGAGAACCAGGATAGGTGGGCTCCATCACTCTAGAATGCCCTGCCAGCTCTTCTGGATTCACTCCCAGGCTGACTTCCCAGAGCAGATAGTCTCAGGGGTCCTATAGTG
The DNA here is from genome assembly GCF_000164805.1 of Carlito syrichta. Taxonomy (NCBI): domain Eukaryota; kingdom Metazoa; phylum Chordata; class Mammalia; order Primates; family Tarsiidae; genus Carlito; species Carlito syrichta. The sequence goes on from NW_007259801.1 coordinate 733,994, forward strand.
GGAAGAAATCTTGTGACAGATGGAAAAGAGGACACTCCAAAAGGCAGAGGCAGCAAGGACTTTGCCCTGACGGGGGCCCATCCTGAGCCAGACACATCTTCCTTGGCTCTGGGGAGGAATGCAAGGAGCCCTGTCACAGCTGGGCTACATGTGGCGTGCCCAGACCCAGGGGATTCTGCAGGTCCTGCTGGAGTTTTTTCTGGGAGCTTAGAGCAGCGGCTGTGCCTCTCTGAACCTCTGCCAATAACCCTCCACCCCGCCTGCCCCACGTGCCTCTGCCTGGTGCCCGTCGCTGGGCAGCCATGGCACTAATGGGAGCTCATCACAGAGGCTCCCGTGCTAATGCCTGTGCAGGATCAATGGACAGAAAGACCTCTCTTGCGCGGACATAACATCACAGCTGAGGATTCGAGTCACAAATAAGCAGACCCTTTAATAAATTCCCTCCACCTCCCTGGGCCGCAGAGGGGGCAGGGCTCCTTTCTCTGGTGAGATTGACCCACAGTTAAGGGTCATCAGTGTGAGGCAAGAGGGAAGGAGGAGAAGTGGTTCCTCCCACACCTGGGCCCTTATCACGCTTGAATTCCCTGCCTGTCCTTTAACTTCCTGACCAGGATGAGGACGAGAGCTCCCAGAGGGCAGGGGCTGCACCTTATCTCCTCAAGTTTGGCCCAGACCTGCTGCTTAGTAGAGAAATGAACAGTAGAGAAATGCCAGAGACTGGGGGGTGCACAGGTGTGTCGTGCGCTGACGGAAGGTGGAAGATGGCAGATGTCTACTATGTGGGTCACTCAGTACGTGGTCCACCTCACCACTCCTCCCAGCAGACTCGCAGTCCTCTCCTGGTCGCCTGCACAAGCCCCCTCCTCTTCCACCGTGTGCATGTGCCGACACTGGGGTGGTGGCACCTGTCTGCCAGTCTCCCGTGCCCCACCACCACCTGCCGCAGGTCACTGTCTGAAACTCTGACCTTCCCCGCCCTAAACCCAGCAACTCCTTTCGTCCTCAGAAGAGCCTCCTTGCTTCCTGCCTTTGAGAATGACGTCCCCTCCTCTGAAGTTCCCTGAACATCTCTGGCCCTTCTGAACTTTGACAGCACCCAAGGTCCAGTGCAAATGCCCTCATCCTCCAGAAGTGTCCCTAGGGTGCCCCTCGGCCACACTTCACATCGCATTTCTTAGCCTATCACTTCTCATCTTTCTCTCACAGTTGATCACCAACTCGTTCAACAGACATTTCTAGGCCAGACACAGTGGCTCACGGTACTTTGGGAGACTGAGGTGGAAGGATTGCTTGAGCCCTGGAGTTCAAGACTAGCCTGGGCAACATAGCAAGACCCTGTCTCTACAAAAATAAAAATTAAAAAAATTAGCCAGGCGTGGTGGTGCGTGCCTGCAGTTCCAGCTATTCAGGAGACTGAGGATGAAATATCGCCTAAGCCCAGGAGGTCAAGGCTGTGATAAGCCACAATCGTGCCACTGCACTCCAGCCTGGTCGACAGAGTTAGATCCTGGCCTCAAAATCCCCAAACACCCGGCATTTCTCTATTGTTCATTTCTCTACTAAGCAGCAGGTCTGGGCCAAACTTGAGGAGATAAGGTGCAGCCCCTGCCCTCTGGGAGCTCAGCATCTGGTCAGAAAGATAAAGGACAGGCAGGGAATTCAAGCGCAGTGAGGACCCAGGCAGGGACTGGGGGTGCACAGGTGTGTCATGCGCTGATGGAAGCTGGAAGAGTCTCCCCAGCCTCTGGTGGGGAGCACAGCCCTGCCGACGTCTTGACTTCAAACTCTGGCCTCCAGAGCTGCGAGACAGCAGATGTCTACTATGTGGGCCACTCAGTGCATGGTCCTTGGTTCCAGCAGCCATGACTATACCTCACCTGTAAGGGAGGAGGAGCCCCAGCACACAGGACCAACCAGATCATGCTGGGGTCTCTCCCAGCAGCACATTCCAGTTGGGTCCCACTGAGAGAATGCCCTGGCCTCTGGGCTGGGCTAGGCCACCCGCCATGCTGTGCCCTCCCCCTTTCTTCAAACCTGCCAACAGAGGCCGAGCCACATCGTGAAGTCGCAAGGGGCAGCCATCACTGCCCCTATTGGGAGCAGAAGCAACACGGGCTGGGTGGAGTTCAGGGAGTTTCTCCCGCCCTCTCACGGGGGCCAGGGCTCAGTGAGGTCTGGAGTGCAGAGCGGGGTGGCCCACAGACATGCTGGGCAGAACTTAGAGGCCATCAGGCTACATGTACACCTGGAGAGGACTTGTGGGGGCCCAGAGTCCCTGCTGGTCCAGATCCCAGCCTGGGTTCTGCATGGAAACCCCAGAGCTGAAAATGGCCCCAAGGGCACCGGCCACAGATCCCCATCCTCCTATCTGACACTCAAGGAGCATGGAGCCAGTGCCTGCCAGGGCCCACGGCCCAGCTGGAGCAGGCCA